>NC_052326.1:17061538-17144038 GCF_016432855.1 Salvelinus namaycush | reverse complement strand
AGGCCAAACTCAGCGATAACAATCTACATCCATTCAGGCCTTTCTGTTAGAATGAAATGGCTTGATTTAGACCCATATTGACTCAGGTTGGTAAAGCTGACTTTGACACAGGTTAATGTTGTATAATAATGCAGTATAATCCAGTGCTGGCACTGAGCGCCCACCTCTCCACGTGGACATCCCCACGGTGTGTTCTGATAAATAGAAGTAATCTTCTTGACCTCTGCTTATTGGTCATTATGAATTCCACCCCATAGACTGAATCTAAGAGCTGCGCAGCAAGAAGGAAGTCATAAGGGGGCGTTCCACTCTCTGCTTCCAACTCCAACACAGCCTTTATTAACCAACACACAGCTAAAGACATTCTCCAGTAATTCCCATATAAAGCCTGAAGGGAATGTGCTTCAAGATGAACCGAAGAAGAGAAGAAAAGAGGAGATGAAGAAAGCTGTGGGATTCTGATACAGTGAGACAGGAAAATGTCAGCCGTTGGTCTTTAACAAGCTGGCTTAATGATAACAGGTCAGACTTCACCACACCCGGTAATGGAGCACAACATTCTGCCCTACAAAGGCAAACCGCAGTAACTACACTTTTGATCAAAATATACCACAATTCTGTATAGCCACACATTTTCAAAATGCATATTATCGAGAGAGGTGTGATGAATGGTGTGCTCCATTACTGGGTGCTGTGACTCATCACACCTCTCTCAATAATATGGTTTTTCAGAATGTCTTTGCAATGAAGAGCTGTTGGAAATTGATGTACAGTATTTTACAGTTAATGGAATGTCCCTCATCTAAACTTTACCACACTCATCACTGGTATTAAATTAAAAGGTGAGGGGATGGCCATCTGGCTGGTGACAGTAGGGACATCATTCTGCCTGGGATACTTTATAACTCTGAGCTGTTAGGCCCAGTGGAGACAGTGTGACTGTGGTAAACAAGACATATTTTTACTGCTCTTCACCGCTCTTCACCTTTACAGTCATTATCTATCTAACCACATAGGCCTACATACATTTAGGGAGGGAATAAGATTGAGAGATAAAAAAAGAACTGTACTGTTACAGTATATAGCTATTTTGCAGTTTATAAATTGTCACAATAGTGCATTATTCAGTGGGCAGATGGCCCCCAGAAGGCTCTCTCCAAAGGGCTATCTCTGAGACCCCTGACCTCACCCGAGGGTCAGCGTTAAACACAACAGCACAGTGGAGTCCTCAGGGCTCCTCTTCAGTCCAGGCAGCTCCCTCATATAGAGAGGTACCCCAAGAGGGACTAAACCAGAACAAAATGGAGGATACTGGAAAGAGCCTCTCTGTCCATTGCCTGAGAGGACACAGTGCCTCGCACAGCTCTAATGATGTTTAATAGCTATGTCCGCAGTGGAATAGCTCTCTAGGGCATTTTCTTATATTAGGAGGGTTAGACATGTGGGATGTAGTGAGGGGTAAGGGCATTTCTGTGTACTGTATTTGTATTTTTTCAGGGCTTTGCAGCTTTCTCCAGAATTCTCCGTTATGACATTTTTGGCTCTAAACCAATATCTAAGATACATAAAAAATATATTTATATTATTTATATTTATTATGTTTCCTATCAGGTAAACAAAATGAAAGATACATGAGAAAACTAGCCTTGGGTACCAGCAGGCGCCTTAAAGACAAATGGCTATTGAACAGTGCCCTCTATTGGTTAGTCATAGGAACTGTATCTCATATGTTTAAGGTGAGTGAAAAGGGATACATTTACATTTTAATCACTCTTTAGCAGAAACTCTGAGAAAATGCATTCATATGACCATGCAGCGTGGTCCCTATGCAATAGTTTCTGCAAGTATTGTTGAACATTAACAATGTTACGGTAGTTTGTCATAAAAAAATACAGAATTTCCAAATAACAACTGCACTTTACTGTAAGATGCTTTACTGTAAAAATCTCCCATCATTACAATACTTTTGTTATTCATATATAGTACAATGGAAAAGCCCCCATCCAAGGTCTCCACATCTGTATCTGAGACATGAAGCAGCTATGTGACTGGAAGTTCAGTCTGCATTGGAACTGAGCTGACCAGCGCAGGACAACCTCTTTCTTAGAAAGGAAAGAACAAGAGAGAAAAAACATGGAAGAAGCTAAACAGAGACATTAAAGCTAGAGCCTGAGGTTACTTCACCAGTCCCTGCAGGTCTGTCTCGGTTCTGTTTGATTCATCCTCTCCGCTCACGTACGGGACAACTATCTGGTTCCCACTGGAGGGGGGTTAATTCATCTGGATTGGCTGTGCGACAGAGTTGTGTATATGTGCCAGGGGATAGGGAGAAGGGGAGGCCTCTCTGATGAGGGTCAGTTGACACTCAGAGGCTCTGTCTCTCCCTCAAGAGCGGAAACCCTCAACACCATAGACAGGCAATGCAAGGTCGATCAAAATGACTCCTGGGTTTTCTCTCTCTATCGTCGCTAAGACAACACCATCCCCTTCATAACTCCTCGCCTTGCACTCTCTTGCTCCATTTCTCCATCTTTCTTTCTTTCTCTCTCTCTTTCTCTCTGTCTCTCTCACACACAAACACACACTTTTGTCCCGCAATCTTTTTTATAATGAAATGTAATCTATTTTCCTAAGGGTTTTATTTGTGGAAACCTGATTCAACAATATTGAGTCTAGAGATATGACAGGGTGCGAGGGAGCAGAAAATTATTTTTCTATTACCATCTGACATACTGTATGGTCGAAAGGTCTGAATTGATGTGAAATGGAATGCTTTCCCAAATTAAATCATCCCTTTTAAATTGTGTTTTTTTTATTTCAGGCCTTGGGCCAAACCTTCAGAGGCTGCCAGATGTACTATATTTCCCTCTCCTTTCATATTCCTCTAGAGGATAAGAGAAGGAAGGCGACACTGCAGAGTGATCTTCCATTACCTGCATTAGTCTGCTGTGTCCCTAGCCTTTAATGTTACATGATCTACTATAAACAGGATGGGGGACAGACTCCACCACAGAGAAATACACACCCACTTTATCATGAAGTAGAGAACTAAAGCACTTTGTGAGACTATTAGAGTGTGTGCCAGCTTCCTGTCCATGCAGGAAGTGGCTAAGTCTAGCTGTGTGGTAAATATTTCAACAAGTCCTTCAAACACAGCTCTGATGGGATCTTCACAATCAGAACAGCTTCTAAGACTATGTTGGTATACATTGCTAACATCCATGTGTAAGCAAATTAAAATAAATGACACCCACATGCCAGTGGAGGCTGCTGAGGGGAGGACGGCTCATAATAATGGCTGGAACAGAGCAAATGGAATGGTATCAAACAAATGGAAACCATGTGTTATATGTATTCGATACCATTACACTATATTCGTTCCAGCCGTTACCACGAGCCCGTCTTCCCCAATTAATAACTTCTTGCCACTATAGGGGGTGCTGTTTTCGCATTAGCATAATTTCCTCTACAGATTAAACTGCCTCTTATTCAATTATTGCTCTTACTATATGCATATAATTAATACCATTGGATAGAAAACAATCTATAGTTTCTAAAACCGTTTCAATTTTGTCTCTGAGTTAAACAGAAGTCATTTGACAGCACTTTCCCTGACCAAGAAGAAGAATGCAAGATGTGTATGCTCGCTTCAACGCTCTGCCTATATATGGTCACGCCACCTATGACCCGAAACACACTTCATTCGTCTTCCTCTGGGTGTCAAGAGGACGTCAGAGGAGAAATTTTTTGTTTACCTTGTACTGACGTGAAATAAGACCTATTTCTTTGGCGTGACCGACAACTTCCGGTTCTCTGACTCGCGCTATTTGGAGGTGCGATTGTCTACTGTTTTGCTGCCGTTACGGATGAAAACTATCTCCGTCTCGAAGTTTGTTTGATACATGTGACCATATCATCTTAATGTATGTTTTTTCAATATAGTTTAATCAGATTATTTGAATTTTTTCGGGAGTTTTGCCGTGTTCCGTTCTGTGACTTTTTTTACTTTGGCCAGTCGACCAGTACATATGCTAAATGAAGAGGGAAAGTTGCCATTATGAATGGATTGAACGACTCATCAGGACTAAGGACACATTGATCAACATTCTGATGAAAGATCAGCAATAGTAAGACCCAATTTACGATGTTATTTCATATATCTGTCGTGCATGTGAACTGGTCGCGGGCGCCCAGCTGGTTCTGGCTGGCGTGGCTATGCTAATTTAGCGCTACATTTTGTTTTCGCTATAAAACATTTAATAAATCTGAAATATTGTTTGGATTCACCAGATGTTGGGCTTTCAATATCTGTACGCTGTGTATTTTTCTGAAATGTTTTAAGATAAGTAATTAGTTATATGACGTTGGTCTCTGTAATTGTTCTGGCTGCGTCAGCACTATTTCAGATTGCAGCTGCAATGTAGAACTGTGATTTATACCTGAAAAATGCACATTTTTCAAAAAAAAACTATGCTATACCATAAATATGTTATCAGACTGTCATCTTATGAAGTTGTTTCTTGGTTAGTGGCTATATATATTTTTATTTAGTCGAATTAGTGATAGCTACTGACGCAGGAAAAAACTGTTGGAGTAAAAAAATTGTGTCTTATGCTAACGTGGTTAGCTAATAGATTTACATATTGTGTCTTCCCTGTAAAACATTTTAAAAATCTGAAATGGTGGCTTTATTCACAAGATCTGTATCTTTCATCTGGTGTCTTGGACTTGTGATTTAATGATATTTAGATGCTACAATTTACTTGTGACGCTATGCTAGCTATGCTACTCAGTGGGGGGGGAGTGGGGGGTGATCCCGGATCCGGGTTGGTGACTCGTTAAAGGCTAAGGTGTCACCAACCTCCTGTGCCATATGCACACATGTACACACACACAAACACACACACATACACACAGTAGTCAAGTGTGATCACACGCATATCCTTTAGGGGGTTATAGGGCCGGTATGAAATAAATATAGCCCGCACACTCATAGGCTCCACCACGTACCTGTATTAATAAACAAACAACATTTCAATCCTGCAAGGATCTTCTTCAGGTCCCACACATACACACAATGTACGTTTACCTTCCACACAGGAGGGCCTGGCTCTGGTTGTGCCAGCGACCTGGCCTGGGAAACAGGAGCACTTGACGGTCTGAGAACGCTCCTCAATCTTGTTCTTATTACAACAGCGGTGGATGGCCACCACCTCACATGTCCCCTGCTTCACCTGGTAGGAGGCTGAGAGACAAAGAGAGGGAGAGAGACAGAGAGAGTATTCAATGTGGTTGCAGTAGTACAGCAGTATTTCAACATATACATTTAAAAAAGCATCTTATTCAAATACAAGAAAGGAAAAAGCCACACTTGAGTATTCAGAGTTTATACAATAGAAAACACTGTTGAATTATTTACACTTGTATAAACACTAGGAATTATTCTAAAGATGCAGACAGTTTCACTTTCAATATAAGACTATGCATTTATGCCAATATTTTGGTCCTTTCTTAGCTCAACAGCATCATTAAGATTAAAAGCCTGCCCTTTCATTGTGTGCAGGGTTATCGTGTAAAGAAAATTCCACTAACATTATTTAATTAAGTAAATAAACAAACAAAAGGTTGGTTTTCAGTGGAATTCTCTAAGTCATAATTAACCACCTGATAGCAGTAGAGAAACAGCGTCCATATTGTATGAGGCAGCATTTAACAAGCATCTGGAGCTCTGTCCTGCTCTCTGCTGGAGTTCCACCCAAAACACAATACCCCAAACTCTCCACATAATTAAGCTTAACAGTTTTACTCTTCTGTTTAACTCCCTAGATTTAACTTCCTGGGGGCTATTTATTTTTGATGAATGTAACTTTCAGCAGTTTTCATTTCTACACAGATGCCTTGTGTGGGTTTACAGTAGTACGCACTCAATATGTTTAAACATGCATTTGTGGGACAACACAAGAGGCATACGGTATGTTTGACTGTGGATTCAAACTGTCTGTAAATGTTCAAAAGAAACCCACTTGCGGTATGTTACATTTACTGTTAGTCAGATTTGTTTAAAAGTTCAACCCTGAGTTGAATGACCTTAGTAGGCTAACCTTCCTAACAAACACACACAAACACACACACACACACACACACACACACACACACACACACACACACACACACACACACACACACACACACACACACACACACACACACACACGCATGCTTCGACAGGCCGAGGCCCCTCTCATCCTGATTTAAAGTTTGCTTGTTCTCTTCTCCAGAGAACCCTCTCAATGATCCCTTGGCCTCATCCCTCTGTTTTCATTTCCCCAGGGGCACAGGGAACTGGTGGATTATCCCTACACATGCACACACACACATATATATCCGAGGCAGGGGAAAAAACGAAACCATACTTGGAGCATGGAGAAATTGAAGAAATAAGGAATGCTGCTGAGACAGAGAGATCTATTCAACAGTGAGGGCATCTTTGTCAGTATGCACTATCTACTTAATAATGCGGTCACACACCATCCAATTTCTTCCATCTATCTCAAAAGCAAAATTCCCTTCAAAAACCATCCTCTTGTTAGTGTGGCATCATGTACCACAGTCTGCATACCAATGCCTGGGTAAAGACAGGGATAGCTAGTGCCCCCATCCAGAAAACAAGCGTCTTGTTAGTGTGAGACTACCACAAGCAAAATGAAACAGAGAGAGGGAGAAGATGTGTGCGTGTGCATGTGTGCATGCACATGTGCATGTGTGTGTGTGTGTGTGTGTGTGTGTCTGCGCATGCATGTGTGTGTGATGCAGGGAGCTGGGGAGGCGGGGGCGGGGGGATCTGTCATAGGCAGTAAGGAGAACAAAGAGCCTGCTGCCTCCTGGTGGCATAATGAGGTCACAGGGTCAGAGCAGCATCTCTCTCTGTCTCTCTTCTTTAATCCATTCATTTTTCTCTCTAAAGTATTTTCCTCATCCACCAATCTATACTGCATGAGTCTACATCCGACAAGTCAACCTGAACTTCTGAGTGTTACCCAGTGTATAGAGACAAAGTAGAGCATTCCATAATGCATGCATATCTTTTGATGAGCTACTGCTGTAACTATAAAGTAACCTCTTGTCTTGACTGTCCCTGATCTGTAAGGATGATTCTGGGATAGTGGCTTGAGTCAGAGAAGTCACAGCAGTATCACAGCAGTATTCAAGCACTCTGCTTCAACCATCTTGTTCAAATCAAATCAAATCAAATGGTATTAGTCACATGCGCCGAATACAACAGGTGTAGACATTACAGTGAAATGCTTACTTACGAGCCCCTAACCAACAATGCCGTTTAAAAACATTATGGATAAGAGTAAGAGATAAAAGTACGAAGTTATAAAAGAGCAGCAGTAAAATAACAATAGCGAGACTTTATATACAGGGGGGTACCGATACAGAGTCAATGTGCGGGGGCACCGATTAGTTGAAGTAATATGTACATGTAGCTAGAGTTATTAAAGTGACTATGCATAGATGATAACAGAGAATAGCAATGGTGTAAAGGGGGAAGGGGGGCACTGCAAATAGTCTGGGTAGCCATTTGACTAGATGTTCAGGAGTCTTATGGCTTGGGGGTAGAAGCTCTTGGACCTAGACTTGGCGCTCCGGTACCGCTTGCCGTGCGGTAGAAGAGAGAACAGTCTATGACTAGGGTGGCTGGAGACTTTGACAATTTTTAGGGCCCTCTGACACCGCCTGGAATAGAGGTGCTGGTTGGCAGGAAGCTTGGCCCCAGTGATGTACTGGGCCATTCACACTACCCTCTGTAGTGCCCTGCGGTCGTAGGCTGAGCAGTTGCCATACCAGGCAGTGATGCAACCAGTCAGGATGCTCTTGATGGTGCAGCTGTAGAACCTTTTTAGGATCTGCGGACCCATGGCAAATATTTTCAGTCTCCTAAGGGAGAATAGGTTTTGTCATGCCCTCTTCACGACTGTCTTGGTGTGCTTGGACCGTGTTAGTTTGTTGGTGATGTGAACCTCAAGGAACTTGAAGCTCTCAACCTGCTCCACAGCAACCCCGTCGATGAGAATGGGGGTGTGCTCGGTCTTCTTTTTCCTGCAGTCCACAATCATCTCATGTGTCTTGATTACGTTGAGAGAGGTTGCTGTCCTGGCACCACACGGCCAGGTCTCTGACCTCCTGTCTATAGGCTGTCTCGTCGTTGTCGGTGATTAGGGCTACCACTGTTGTGTCATTGGCAAACGTAATGATGGTGTTAGAGTCACGCCTGGCCGTGCAATCATGAATGAACAGGGAGTACAGGAGGGGACTGAGCACTTACGCCTGAGGGGCCCCTGTGTTGAGGATCAGCGTGGCGGATGTGTTGTTACCTACCCTTACCACCTGGGGGTGGCCCGTCAGGAAGTCCAGGATCCAGTTGCAGAGGGAGGTGTTTAGTCCCAGGGTCCTTAGCTTATTGATGAGCTTTGAGGGCACTATGGTGTTGAACGCTGAGCTGTAGTCAATGAATAGCATTCTCACATAGGTGTTCCTTTTGTCCAGGTGGGAAAGGGCAGTGTGGAGTGAAATGGAGATTGCATCATCTGTGGATCTGTAGGGGTGGTATGCAAATTGGAGTGGAGCTAGGGTTTCTGGGATGTGAGCCATGACCAGCCTTTCAAAGCACTTCATGGCTACAGACGTGAGTGCTACAGGTCGGTAGTCATTTAGGCAGGTTACCTTAGTGTTCTTGGGCACAGGGATTATGGTGGACTGCTTAAAACCTGTTGGTATTACAGATTCGGGCAAGGAGAGGTTGAAAGTGTCAATGAAGACACTTGCCAGTTGGTCAGCGCATGCTTGCAGTACACGTCCTGGTAATCCGTCTGGCCCTGAGGCCTTGTGAATGTTGACCTGTTTATAGGTCTTGCTCACATCGGCTGCGGAGAGAGTGATCACACAGTCTTCCAGAACAGCTGGTGCTCTCATGCATGTTTCAGTGTTATTTGCCTCGAAGTGAGTACAGAAGTAGTTTGGTTTGTCAGGTAGACTCGTGTCACTGGGCAGCTCTTGGCTGTGCTTCCTTTTGTAGTCTGTAATGGTTTGCAAGCCCTGCCACATCCGACTAGCGACAGAGCCGGTGTAGTACGATTCGATCTTAGTCCTGTATTGACTCTTTGCCTGTTTGATGGTTCGTCGGAGGGCGAGACTTCCTTAGGTATCATCCACCAGCTGTTGTTTACAAAAACACATAGACCACCACCCCTTGCCTTACCAGACCGCTGTTCTATCCTGCAGGTACATCGTATAACCAGCCAACTGTATGTTGATATTGTCGTCGTTCAGCCATGACTCCGTGAAGCATAAGATGTTACAGTTTTTAATGTCCTGTTGGTAGTTTAATCTTCTGCATAACTCGTTGATTGTATTCTCCAAAGATTGCACATTTGCTAGCAGAACGGAGGGAAGTGGGGATTTATTAGATCACCTATGAATTCTTAGAAGGCAGCCCAACCTTCGGACCCTCTTTTTCCGCCTCCTCTTCACCGAGATCACGGGGATCGGGGCCTGTTCCCGAGGAAGCACTTCATCCTTCTCGTCGGACTCGTTCTGCTAATCCGTGGTGAGTAATCGCAGTCCTGATGTCTGGAAGTTATTTTCAGTCAGAAGAGATGGTAGCAGCAACATTACGTACAAAATAAGTCAAAATAAGTTTTTTACAAACAACGTAAATAAACAAACAAAAAAACACAATCGGCTGGGGGCACGTTGAACGTCTGCCTTCTTCTCCGGCGCCATTTTACACAAAGTGATGTTATGGCAGTCTTAACGTAATAAACCTCAGCTCAGGCTGAAAGAAAAATACATTTCAAGTATGGCTATTTGGTTCTATTCCTGTGGCAGCCAAGCAAGAGTTTTCTGGGTGGCAAACTAAGCAGCTCTAACTTGAACTGATTGAGCAGCCAGCCAACTGATATATTCTGACAGACAGAAGTGGCCCAGACCATGTGCAATTTATCAAAAAGTCTGTCCTTACCCTGTCAATAACTGACTAGCATGTCTGCCATGGAAGGCCAGACATTTGCTATAACTGTCTGAGGGAGTTCAGTCGATTCCAGGGACAGACACAGACTGCAGCTCCATCCAAGACAATTACAGAATTTAAACGAGGACTTTATTTCATAAAATCAGAATGACTACGAAAACAAATCTTGTTTTCAAGAAACAGAACAAGTCTGGATATATTTTCTCCAGAAAAATGGAGGAACATCACAAAATGGCTCCACTGCCTCACATGTTTACCTTGTCTTCCATATGAACTAACCCTGTTAGAGTAAATGCTATTATCTTCCCCATTCCCCCGTCACAGCCACATCCTCCTCTTCCACACCTCTAACCATCTCTACAATCTCTCCTGTTTTCCATCTACCCATTGATCCCCATTCTCAACCTTACTCTCGCTTCCTCTCCCCCACTCCCACCACACCCTACCTTCCACTCCCCCACTCCCACCACACCCTACCTTCCACTCCCCCACTCCCACCACACCCAACCTTCCTCTCCCCCACTCCCACCACACCCTACCTTCCTCTCCTCCACTCCCACCACACCCTACCTTCCACTCCCCCACTCCCACCACACCCGACCTTCCTCTCCCCCACTCCCACCACACCCGACCTTCCTCTCCCCCACTCCCACCACACCCGACCTTCCTCTCCCCCACTCCCACCACACCCGACCATCCACTCCCCCACTCCCACCACACCCGACCTTCCTCTCCCCCCCTCCCACCACACCCGACCTTCCTCTCCCCCACTCCCACCACACCCGACCTTCCTCTCCCCCACTCCCACCACACCCTACATTCCTCTCCCCCACTCCCACCACACCCGACCTTCCTCTCCCCGACTCCCACCACACCCGACCTTCCTCTCCCCCACTCCCACCACACCCTACATTCCTCTCCCCCACTCCCACCACACCCGACCTTCCTCTTCCCCACTCCCACCACACCCGACCTTCCTCTCCCCCACTCCCACCACACCCGACCTTCCTCTCCCCCACTCCCACCACACCCTACATTCCTCTCCCCCACTCCCACCACACCCGACCTTCCTCTCCCCCACTCCCACCACACCCAACCTTCCTCTCCCCCACTCCCACCACACCCGACCTTCCTCTCCCCGACTCCCACCACACCCGACCTTCCTCTCCCCCACTCCCACCACACCCAACCTTCCTCTCCCCCACTCCCACCACACCCTACCTTCCTCTCCCCCACTCCCACCACACCCTACCTTCCTCTCCCCCACTCCCACCACACCCTACCTTCCACTCCCCCACTCCCACCACACCCGACCTTCCTCTCCCCCACTCCCACCACACCCGACCTTCCTCTCCCCCACTCCCACCACACCCGACCTTCCTCTCCCCCACTCCCACCACACCCTACCTTCCTCTCCCCCACTCCCACCACACCCGACCTTCCTCTCCCCCACTCCCACCACACCCTACATTCCTCTCCCCCACTCCCACCACACCCGACCTTCCTCTCCCCCACTCCCACCACACCCGACCTTCCTCTCCCCCACTCCCTACCTTCTTATCCTGCACTCCCACTCTTCCTCTACAATCTCTCTCCAGCTCGGCTGTGAACGGTCCTATCCTGCACAGCCCATCAATCAGGCTGACATTATCTGTGTTTCACAGGCCCAAATCAGGCCCCGTCCACAGATTTATTCTAATTTCACAGGTTGGTTGTACGGCTGAGTGGTCCTATGCAGAGACCTCATTTATACACAAATCTTTCCCCAATAAAACCCACTCACTGTGACCGCAAATCAGGGTTTGTCAAGGAGGAAAAAACACACCCTCTCACACACGTACACACACACGGTCACACACGGTTACGTTCACACACGTGATATTTTAGTCCCGCTTATAAGAGGGAGATAACCACTGTTATTACCAATATGTATGTTCCAACAGCATCACCGTTTAGAGTAATTGTGATGCATCTTTACTTGGAGGATCAGCCAGTATTGGAGTGAGGGTGTAACGATCGTCATATTTTTCCTCCTCCTCGACTGAGGAGAGGCGAGAAGGATTGGACCAAAATGCAGCGTGTGATGAATACATAATGAATTTTAATAATAATAACGAAAACGAAAATATACTTGAACACTTGAACAACCTACAAAACAATAAACGAAGTAGACAGACCTGAACTTACGAACTTACAATAATAACACGAAGAACGCACAAACAGGAACAGACTACAAACATGAACGAAAACGAAACAGTCCCGTGTGGTGCGACATACACAGACACGGAAGACAATCACCCACAAACAAACAGTGTGAACAACCTACCTTAACTAATATGGTTCTCAATCAGAGGAAACGTAAAACACCTGTCCCTGATTGAGAACCATATCAGGCTAATAGACAATGAACCTAAACATAGAAACACATAACATAGAATGCCCACCCCAACTCACGCCCTGACCATACTAAACAAATACAAAAACAAGGAAAACAGGTCAGGAACGTGACAGAACCCCCCCCCCTCAAGGTGCGAACTCCGGGCGCACCACCTAAAGTCTAGGGGAGGGTCTGGGTGGGCATTTGTCCACGGTGGCGGCTCTGGCTCAGGACGTGGTCCCCACCCCACCATAGTCAATCCCCGCTTTTGTAGCCTCCTCCCAATGACCACCCTCCAAATTAACCCCACTGGACTAAGGGGCAGCACCGGACTAAGGGGCAGCACCGGACTAAGGGGCAGCACCGGAATGAGGGGAAGCTCCGGACTGAGGGACGGCAGCTCCGGACTGAGGGACGGCAGCTCCGGACTGAGGGACGGCAGCTCCGGACTGAGGGACGGCAGCTCCGGACTGAGGGACGGCAGCTCCGGACTGAGGGACGGCTCTGGCTGGTCATGGCTGGCTGACGGCTCTGGCTGGTCATGGCTGGCTGACGGCTCTGGCTGGTCATGGCTGGCTGACGGCTCTGGCTGGTCATGGCTGGCTGACGGCTCTGGCTGGTCATGGCTGGCTGACGGCTCTGGCTGGTCATGGCTGGCTGACGGCTCTGGCTGGTCATGGCTGGCTGACGGCTCTGGCTGCTCCTGTCTGGCGGAAGGCTCTGGCTGCTCCTGTCTGGCGGAAGGCTCTGGCTGCTCCTGTCTGGCGGAAGGCTCTGGCTGCTCCTGTCTGGCGGAAGGCTCTGGCTGCTCCTGTCTGGCGGAAGGCTCTAGCGGCTCCTGTCTGGCAGACGGCTCTAGCGGCTCCTGTCTGGCAGACGGCTCTGAAGGCTCATGGCAGACGGGCGGCTTTGCAGGCTCAGTACAGACGGGCAGTTCATGCGGCGCTTGGCAGACGGACAGTTCAGACGGCGTTGGGCAGACGGGCAGTTCAGGCGCCGTTGGGCAGACAGCAGACTCTGGCCGGCTGAGGCGCACTGTAGGCCTGGTGCGTGGTGCCGGAACTGGAGGTACCGGGCTAAGGACACGCACCTTCAGGCTAGTGCGGGGAGCAGCAACAGGACGCACAGGACTCTGGAACGCACAGGAGGCTTGGTGCGTGGTGTAGGCACTGGTGGTAATGGGCTGGAGACACGCACCACAGGGCTAGTGCGTGGAGGAGGAACAGGGCTCTGGAGACGCACAGGAAGCCTGATGCGTGGTGTAGGCACTGGTGGTACTGGGCTGGGGCGGGGAGATGGCGCCGGAAATACCGGACCGTGCAGGCGTACTGGCTCCCTTGAGCACTGAGCCTGCCCAACCTTACCTGGTTGTATGCTCCCCATCGCCCGACCAGTGCGGGGAGGTGGAATAACCCGCACCGGGCTATGTAGGCGAACCGGGGACACCATGCGTAAGGCTGGTGCCATGTAAGCCGGCCCGAGGAGATGCACTGGAGACCAGACACGTTGAGCCGGCTTCATGGCACCTGGCTCAATACTCAATCTAGCCCGGCCGATACGAGGAGCTGGTATGTACCGCACCGGGCTATGCACACGTACAGGAGACACCATGCGCTCTACTGCGTAACACGGTGTCTGCCCGTACTCTCGCTCTCCACGGTAAGTACAGGGAGTAGGCGCAGGTCTCCTACCTGACTTCGCCACACTCCCTTTTAGCCCCCCCCCCCAAGAATTTTTTGGGGCTGACTCACAGGCTTCCTACCGCGTTGTCGTGCTGCCTCCATTCGCCGGTATCCCTCCTCGCACTGTGCCAGAGAATCCCAGGCGGGCTCCGGCATTCGCCCTGGGTCGATCGCCCACCTGTCGATCTCCTCCCACGTAGTGTAGCCCAGATCCTTCTCCTGCTTCCGAGCTAGCTCCTCAAAACGCCGCCTCTCTGCTTTCGCTGCCTCCAGCTCAGCTTTGGGGCGGCGATATTCTCCTGGTTGAGCCCAAGGTCCCTTACCATCCAATTCGTCCTCCCATGTCCAGAAATCCTGTGTAGGTGGGTCCTGTTGCTGTTTCACACGCTGCTTGGTCCTTTTGAGGTGGGTGATTCTGTAACGATCGTCATATTTTTCCTCCTCCTCGGATGAGGAGAGGCGAAAAGGATTGGACCAAAATGCAGCGTGTGATGAATACATAATGAATTTTAATAATAATAACGAAAACGAAAATATACTTGAACACTTGAACAACCTACAAAACAAAGACAGACCTGAACTTACGAACTTACAATAATAACACGAAGAACGCACGAACAGGAACAGACTACAAACACGAACGAAAACGAAACAGTCCCGTGTGGTGCGACATACACAGACACGGAAGACAATCACCCACAAACAAACAGTGTGAACAACCTACCTTAATATGGTTCTCAATCAGAGGAAACGTAAAACACCTGTCCCTGATTGAGAACCATATCAGGCTAATAGACAATGAACCCAAACATAGAAACACATAACATAGAATGCCCACCCCAACTCACGCCCTGACCATACTAAACAAATACAAAAACAAGGAAAACAGGTCAGGAACGTGACAGAGGGTCTGGTCTGCTGAAAGTGACCTTGCAGTAAGGTGTACAGTATATCTCCAGTTATGGGCTAATGGACTTTAATAAGGTGGGGCCTTAACCTAAGGTCCTGGAGAGGAGAGGAGAGATGCTCTTACCCAGTGGGTGGACCATAATGATGTCAGGGAACAGTATAGCTGCCGTACATGTCCCGTACATGTCCAACTCTTAATGATCGGCTATGAAAAGCCAACTGAGATTTATTCCTGATTATTATTTGACCATGCTTGTCATTTATGAACATTTTGAAAATCTTGGCTCTCTCTAATTTTCTCCTTCTCTCTTTCTTTCTCTCGGAGGACCTGAGCCCTAGGACCATACGTCGGGACTACCGGCCGTGGTGACTCCTTGCTGTCCCCAGTCCGCCTGGCCTTGCTGCTATTCCAGTTTCAACTGTTCTGCCTGCGGTTATGGAACCCCTACCTGTCCCAGACCTGCTGTTTTCAACTCTTAATGATCGGCTATGAAAAGCCAACTGAGATTTATTCCTGATTATTATTTGACCATGCTTGTCATTTATGAACATTTTGAAAATCTTGGCTCTCTCTAATTTTCTCCTTCTCTCTTTCTTTCTCTCGGAGGACCTGGGCCCTAGGACCATGCGTCGGGACTGCCGCCCGTGGTGACTCCTTGCTGTCCCCAGTCCGCCTGGCCTTGCTGCTATTCCAGTTTCAGCTGTTCTGCCTGCGGTTATGGAACCGCCACCTGTCCCAGACCTGTTGTTTTTCAACTCTTAATGATCAGCTATGAAAAGCCAACTGAAAATTATTCATGATTATTATTTGACCATGCTTGTCACTTATGAACATTTTTGAACATCTTGGCATAGTTCTGTTATAATCTCCACCCGGCACAGCCAGAAGAGGACTGGCCACCCCTCATAGCCTGGTTCCTCTCTAGGTTTCTTCCTAGGTTTTGGCCTTTCTAGGGAGTTTTTCCTAGCCACCGTGCTTCTACACCTGCATTACTAGCTGTTTGGGGTTTTAGGCTGGGTTTCTGTACAGCACTTCGAGATATTAGCTGATGTACGAAGGGCTATATAAAATAAAATTGATTGATTGATTGATTGATTTAAAGTGATTAGCGAAGATGACAAAGTCCACTGTGTTCTCAGTTCTCTGTTTTAATAAGGTGAACCCCCAGGAAAAAAAACATTTAAGAGCACCGACAGGTGGGTGGATGATTTGGCTTCTCTATGTCCTTAAACTTAATGTCTAGCTTGATCAAGGCCCCAAAACAGCACACACAACACAAATTGGTTTTCAGCCTGAGAGACCTGCACTGACCTATATGTGCAGTGCAAGAGTTTGTTTGATGGGCCAAAGAGGACTAAAAGTGTGTGTGTGTGTGTCTGTGTTTGTGTGTGTGTTTGCGTGCACCTGTGTATTTTCAGTGCATTGAACACCCAGAAGGCCAAAGTACCACACAAGCAGATACTGTTGTTGGTGGATAGAGACCATTACTGTGAGCGAACAAAGACGGTGACTCGGCCCTGACTGTATGAGGGCAGAATAGTCTCAATATTTTGTCAGTATAATGTCCCACGATCCATGTGTACGTTTACCATAACTCCCAAATAAAACCGTGATCTGTGAATATATCAAAAGATTTCACTAATATAACCATTACCTGTGAATATGTTCAAATGTTCCACTAATAAAACCATGATCCGTGAATATGTCTAAATATTTAACAAATAAAACATGATCTGTATATATATTCAGCTGTATATATATTCAGCATAAGTCACAAATAATTCCATGAGCCGTAAACTTATTCAACATAGCTCACAAATAAATCAGCAATTTAAACAAATGTAGAATGATTTGTGAGCAAATATTCTGAAATGCCTAACATCTACAACTGTGGAATGTACATTTCAGCATCAAAATCTGGGTGTGGATCTCTAATCTTTGTTTACAGAATTTTGAGATTCTTTTTCCGCTGGAAAATTCTGCAATGGTGAATCCCAAACCACAGTTGTAACGTGTTGCTGACGAAACTCTAAGGTTGACTTTCAGAGAGTGGCCAGGGATCAATAAACCCATCAACTTCAGGACACACTCATGACTTGAATTATGCAATTCATGTTCCACTTTTAAGAAGTTGGTGCTCTTTTCTGTCTGCATTAATAAGGACAACACACAGGTCTTTCCATCATTGCATTATTTTTTGTGTGCAAATGAACTCAAGCTTACGGACAATGTCAAATGTGATCTAGCGAAGCACCTGAGTGAGCTGGGTGCGTAATTACGCAGGTACTTTTCCGACACGGACGACACAAACAACTGGATTTGTTATCCATTTCATGCCCTGCCTCCAGTCCACTTACAGATATCTGAGCAAGAGATTCTCATCGAAATTGCAACAAGCGTTTATGTGAAAGTTGAATTTATTCAGAAGCCACTGCCAGATTTCTGGATTGGGCTGCACTCAGAGTTTCTTGCCTTGGCAAATCGCGCTGTTAAGACACTGATGCCCTTTGCAACCATGTACCTATGTGAGAGTGTATTCTCGGCCCTCACTAGCATGAAAACTAAATACAGGTACAGACTGTGTGTGGAGAATTATTTAAGACTGAGACTCTCTCCAATACAACCCAACATTGCAGAGTTATGTGCATCCTTTCAAGCACACCCGTCTCATTAACCTGTGGTGAGTTATTCACCATTTTTGATGAACAAATAAGGTTTTATATGTAAGATGGCTAAATAAAGAGCTAAATTATTGATTATTATTGTATTATTATTTGTGCCCTGGTCCTATAAGAGCTCTTTGTCACTTCCCACGAGCCGGGTTGTGACAAAAACTCACACTCATTCTTATGTTTAATGAATGTATTGTATAGTGTGTGTGGCAGGCTTACAATGATGGCAAAAAACAACATTTAAGAGTGCGCTGACCCTGGTGCTAGAGGGGGTATGCAGCTGGAGGTTGAATGTTTGAAAGGGTACAGGACTATAAAAGTTTGGGAACAACTGCCCTAGAGGCACCAATTCCTCCTATTTTCAGGTGTATTGTGGATCATTCCACACGTAAGGTGCAAGTAAATTAAAGGCTGATTTACCTAACTAGACACCAAAGGAGTCTCCAGGAATATCCAACCCTGTGAACGGGTTTAATAACTTGTCATTTTAAATCTTAACAGTGATGTTAGGTAAGTTGGAAGTTTGTGGAGCAGTGCTTTGTAAACAAAAAGAGCGTAATGATGTGATCTAGTGGACTTCAAAGAGGTCCAGCCAACCTTTTGGTAAAGAAGACAGTGATGAGTAATAAAATTGTCTCCATTGATAAAACGAAGGGAGCTATGATAAACAGCATCCAAGTGTTTAAGAGTAGAGGCAGCTGCACTTTGATAAATGTGACTCACTTCAGGAAACACAGGAGAGCAGTCACACAGGAGAGCAGTTTGAGAGCAGTCGTGGGTCACACAGGAGAGCAGTTTAATCAAAATGCGTTTTTTGGCAGAAATGCCTTCTGGAACATGTGAACTTTCATGTGCCTTAATAACAAATTTGTATGCCATCTGTAAATATGAAATAAATTGTTTAATTACCAGCCTAGTTGGTTTAGCCACAGAAAAAGTCAGCAACCTTCCTGCTAGCTATGATTGGCTGAGCTAATGAGTGGGCCACGAGATGAGTTTGGATTGGTCTGCCATATAGCACATTTCTGTCTATTTGAGCTGGACAGTATGTATAAGTAATCCTGTCTAACGCTGCTTTTTTATGTATCACATTGTAAAACTGCATAAGTGTTTCTTGATGACCGGGTTTTGAAATCAGTGGAACTTGAGTATCATAGCTAAGGAGATGGAGAAAACACCTGTCTCCGGATTACATCTTCAATCTAAGGGCAACCATGGCATCCGTGACAGGGAGACGTGTCCATCCACGATGTAAGATAGTCTGGCTAGCTACATTTTCAGATATTACACATTTCAAATTGTGACAGAAAGTGATTTAATTTCAAGTTAAAGTGTACTGTTAGCTAGCTAATGTTAGCTGGCTGGCTTCCTAGCTAACATTATCTCAGAGCCATTTGCATTGCTAGTTATAGCCTAATGTTAGCTAGCTAACATTGAACCTGCCTGGTTAGCTATCTGCAGATTCATGCAGGGTAGTAACGTCATGAGTTGGGATTATGGTTCATTGTTTACTTAGCTAGCTACATGTCTTAACAAAAGACTCCACTATGCAAGTAACCATTTCAATAGAATGTCACTGCATCAACTGTTGATAGACATAGCTGGTAAATTCGCTCCGGCTATTTACTCTAATTTCAGAGCACGGGTAAGATAGTCTAGCTTGACACATTTTCAGATATTGCACGTTTCTAATTTTGACAGAAAGTCATTTTCATTTCAAGTTGAAGTGTACTGTTAGCTAGCTCGCTAACGTTAGTTGGCTGGCTGGCTCGCTAGTTAACGTTACGTGTATGATCTTATTATTTGTATTTCAGAGCCATTTGCTTTGCTAGTTACAGCCTAATGTTAGCCAGCTAAAATTAAACCTGGCTGGTTAGCTACCTGCAGATTCATGCAGGATAGTAACATCATGAGTTGGGATTATGGTTCATTGTTTACCTAGCTAGTTAGCTACATGTCTTTACAAAAGACTCCACTATTGAAGTAACCATTTCGGGTGCATTCGTAAATTCAGTCTGGCAATCTACTCTGATTTCCGAGCACTCTCGTCTGAGTGTGCCAGAGCGCAGATTAACTGAAGAATTTACGAATGCTCAACACCCGTTGAATATGACCAGTGGTAAAATGTAGCCAGCAGCACAGTTACAGTCACTAACGCTCTGGATAACATGAAAACAGCCAAACCAGCTCTGCTAGGGAGAGTAAAATGGTCAGAGTGGGGTGTTCTCACATTTGTGTCTGGAAGTAGTTAAAAAGCAAGCCAATGTTAGCCAGTTAGCTTGGATGCTTGACTGCCATTGCAAAACTGAAAGCGCGAACCACAGTATTTAACCATGGAAAGGTGACTGGGAATATGGCCAAATACAAACATTGTAGTTATTCCCTCTGCAAGGCAATCATACAAGAAAAAACGCAAATCAACGGCTCAGACACGAGACGTATGTCGCAGGGTCTATAGACAATCACGGACTACAAAAGGAAAACGTCTTGACGTCTTGCTTCCAGACAAATTAAACACCTTCTTTGCCCGCTTTGAGGATAATACAGTGCCATCGACGCAGCCCACTAACAAGGACTGTGGGCTCTCCTTCTCCGTGGCCGACGTGAGTAAGACATTTAAATGTGTTAACCCTCGCGAGGCTGCCGGCCCAGACGGCATCCCTAGCTGGGTCCTCAGAGCATGCGCAGACCAGCTGGCTGGTGTGTTTACGGACATATTCAATCTCTCCCTATCCCAGTCAGACAGCATAGTGAAGAATAGTGAAGAAGGCGCAACATCACTTCTTCAACCTCAAGAGGCTGAAGAAATTTGACTTGTCACCTAAAACCCTCACAAACATTTACAGAGGGACAATTGAGAGCACCCTGTCGGGCTGTATCACCGCGTGGTACGGCAACTGCACCGCCCACAACTGCAGGGCTCTCCAGAGGGTGGTGCGGTCTGTGCAACGTCTCACCGGGGGCAAACTACCTGCCCTCCAGGACACCTACAGCACCCGATGTCACAGGAAGGTCAAAAAGATCATCAATGACAACAACCACCCGAGCCACTGCCTGTTCACCTCGTTACCATCCAGAAGGCGAGGTCAGTACAGGTTTATCAAAGCTTGGACCGAGAGGCTGAAAAACAGATTCTATCTCAAGGCCAGCAGACTGTTAAACAGCCACCACTAGCACAGAGAGACTGCTGCCTACATTCAGATTTGAAATCATGGGCCACTTTAATAAATTGAACATTAGTCACTTTATTAATGCCACTTTAATAATGTTTACATATCTTGCATTACTCATCTCATATGTATATACTGCATTCTATACTATCTATTGCATCTTAGCCTATGCCCCTCAACATTGCTCATCCATATATTTATATTTATATATTCTTATTCCATTCCTTTACTTAGATATGTGTGTGTTGGATATTTGTTGGGGAATTGTTAGATATTACTTGTTAGATATTGCTGCACTGTCGGAACTAGAAGCACAAGCAACCCTACTCCTCGGCCAGAGCGTCCAGTGTGCACTCTGAACTCTCCAAGAGCGAAACGCTCTGAATTTACGAACGGACAATCTGACAACACTCTGAATTTATGAACGCCTAGAGCGCACTCTGGCACTCCAGATTTAATGGATGAGCTCACCCTTCAGTAGAATGTCTCTGCGACAACTGTTGATAGACGTAGCTGGTAAATTCGCTCTGGCTATCTACTCCAATATCAGAGCACTATCATCTGAGTGTGCCAGAGTGCAGAATAACTGACGAATTTACAGTTGTGCATAAAATGTAACCAGCTGCAGTCACCAACGCTCTGGATAACAACCAGCTCTGCTAGGGCAAGTAACGGTCAGTGAGCTGTTCTCTCATTTGTGTCTGGAAGTTGCTAGCAAATTAGCCAGTAAGCTTGGGTGCTTGACTGGTGTTGTTAGTACAGAATGCTTGGATTATCCCTTAAAGAGAAGGGTGGGGCTAAAGCTTAAGAGGGTGTGAACGATGCTGGGTGTAGACAAAGACGAGCTCTCCAGTACATACCAAAATATTCAAAGGCCATTTTCTCAAAAAGGAGGTTACAAGTTTATCAACTTTCAAAGCAGAACTACTTTCCCATTGTTCCTCAAATGCAGTGTATGATATACCATTTTGAAGCTCTGTGTTTCTGCTTTTATCCAATGCTTTTATTCAAATTTTGCTACATAAGACCGAATCAAGGTGGTCGGTCAGAAATAGTATCACCATAATCAAGAACAGGTAGAAAAGTTGAACGCACAATCTGCATCCTGCTGAATAGAAAGAGACAAGATCTGTTTCTGTAAAAATAAAATAAAAGCCCACATTAAATCTTAGTTTCTTAACAATCTTAGTCACATGTTTTTTAAACAAAAAATCACTGTCAATCCAAATACCAAGTACGCAGGGGCTTTTTTGATTATAGAATCATCTGATGAGTAAAGATGTAATCCATCTGAGACAATCTTCAGAGAACTTGAAAACAACATGTATTTAGTTTTGCCCATATTAAGTATGAGTTTTAAATCAGTAAGGGCTTCCTGCTCAACTGCAAAATGGGACAGTAGTCTTGTCACAGCCAGGTCAGCAGTCGGGGCAATTGCATACATAATAGTATCATCTGCATATAGATTACATTTTATTTTTTAATGGATTGACCAATAGCATTTATATGAATAGTGAAAAGAACAGGTCCTCGTATCGACCCCTGCGGAACACCTTAAAATACTTCAAGAAATGTGGAAGTATTTCAGTCATGATGACCTTTGTTCTGTTACTAATATAATCATGAAACCATGAAGAGGCGTCAGAACTCAGGCCTATCGAGGACAACTTATTCAATAAAACAATATGATGCAACAGAATCAAGAGCTTTTGACAGGTCCACAAACAAAGCAGCACATTTGATTTTAGTGTGTAAAGCATTGACAAGATCATTAACAACTAAAGTGGTTGCTGTAATAGTGCTATGCTCAGGCCTAAACGCTAGTTGGATTACATTCAGAATACATTTCTCATACAAAAAACAGCAAAGTTGTGCATTCGGAAAGTATTCAGACCACCTGAATATTCCACATTTTGTTACGTTACAGCATTAATCTAAAATCTTTTTTTCCCTCATCAATCTACACACAATACCCCATAATGACAAAGCAAAAACAGGGTTTTAGAAATGTTGGCAAATGTATTACAAATAAAAAAACGAAATATTACATTTACATATGTATTCAGACCCTGTCCTATGAGACTCGAAATTTAGCTTAGGTGCATCCTGTTTCCATTGATCATCCTTGATAGGAATCCTTCCGGTGGTAAACTAAATAGATTGGACATGATCTGGAAAGCACACACCTGTCTATATCAGGTCCCACAGCTGACACTGCATGTCAAAGCAAAAACCAATCCATGAGGTTGAAGGAGTTGTCCGTAGAGCTCCGAGACAGGATTGTGTCGAGGCACAGATCTGGGGAAGTGTACCAAAACATTTCTGCAGCATTGAAGGTCCCCAAGAACACAATGGGAGAAGTTTGGAACCACCAAGAATCTTCCTAAAGCTGGCCGCCCGGCCAAACTGAGCAATCGGGGGAGAAGGGCATTGGTCAGGGAGGTGACAAAGAACCCGATTGTCACTCTGACAGAACTCCAGAGTTCCTCTGTGGAGATGGGAAAACCTTTCAGAAGGACAACCATCTCTGCAGCACCGCCAATCAAGCCTTTATGGTAGAGTGATCAGACACATGCCACTCCTCAGTAAAAGGCCAATGAAAGCCTGCTTGGAGTTTGCCCAAAGACACCTAAAGGACTCTCAGACCATGAGAAACAAAATTCTCTGGTCTGATGAAACCAAGATTGAACTCTTTGGCCTGAATGCCAAGCATCACGTCTGGAAGAAACCTGGCACCATCCCTACGGTGAAGTGTGGTGGTGGCAGCATCATGCTGCAGGGATGTTTTTCAGCAGCAGGGACTGGGGGACTAGTCAGGATTGAGGAAAAGATTAACGGAGCAAAGTACAGAGAGATCCTCGATGAAATCCTGCTCCAGAGCGCTCAGGACCTCAGACTGGGGGTGAAGGTTCACCTTCCAACAGGACAACGACCCTAAACACATAACCAAAACAACGCAGGAGTGGCTTCGTAACAAGTCTCTGAATGTCCTTGAGTGGCCCAGCCAGAGTCCAGACTTGTACCCGATCGAACATCTCCGGAGAGACCTGAAAATAGCTGTGCAGCGTCGCTCCCCATCCAACCTGACAGAGCTTGAGAGGATCTGCGGAGAAAAATGGGAGAATCTCCCCAAATACAGGTGTGCCAAGCTTGTAGCGTCATACCCAAGAAGACTCAAGGCTGTAATCGCTGCCAAAGGTGGTTCAACAAAGTACTGAATAAAGGGTCTGAATACTGTAAATGTGATATTTCATTTTTTTATTTTAAATAAATATTTTGACATATTCACAGATCATGGTTTTATTTGTGAGTTATGGTGAATGTACACACGGATCCTGGGACATACAGACAAAATATTAAGACTATTCTGCCCCCAAACGACTGTCTTTCATGGCCCTGCGAACATTAACAGGAAACAAGAGAAAAAGCTGCTGTTATGTTTCCTATCTATTCTTCCTGACAAGTGTCAGTCAAAGCTTCCCTCTATGGTTGGATGAGATTTATTCTCTCCGTTCCTGTGTGTTGCTGTTTCCTGGTGAGCACCTTCAAAGTGACAGAGTGCCACTGTGGATGTCATTGTGTAAATGAGCCTAAGGGAAAAAACAGCATCACTTCAGTGAGGTATTTTTTCACCTCCGGAGCCACCATGTGGCCACATGTGATAGGACAGGACATGGAACCAGAACAAACGGCACAGCGTATAATACTATAAGTAACGGAACAGTGAAACTAAGTGAAAAACAGAGGAAAACAAATGCATTGCAGATGACAATGAAAATACTATTTGCTGTAGGCCAGACCAATTATTTTTCTCCCTTAAAATTCCTTGCTGTGTAACATGCAGCATTACAGCAAACAAGTCTTAAACTTCCCCCAATTAGTAGAAAAGCTCTAACGAATTGCTGCAGTGTAGGAACTGAGCCTTCTGGCTGTTGTTGTTGGGGAAAGAAAAGCAACGTGCGAATTCAGAGGGGAGAGAAGACCCCAGCTGACCTTCACAACAGACTGGGACTGCAATTAGCACTGTGCTCGCCCTGCCGCCAAAAACACTGCCTCGCCAGCGCCTGCATCAGTCACCGGCACTGGATGCTGGTGGCATTTCTATGCCAGCTAAAGGTTACCTTGGATCCCAGGCAAAAACTTGAGGAAGAGAGAAAAAATGGCAAGGGATAATTAAGGAAATAGTCCTAATTAAGTGAGAAACAGTGACCCTGGGGGAGGTGTAGGGTGCTAGGAGGGAGCTGGGCCCGGGCATGCCGCGGGAGGCTATGACTCAGCATTACTGTCCCCATGGCGACCTCCTGGCATTCTGAAATATTGATGGGGTTGTGTTGGTCACTTTTGTGGCCACGAGGGGAACCATGGTAATGAATTATGCAAATCACAGCGCCTTAGCTTGTGGGTGTCAATTAGTGTTGGGTGGCGGACATGTTTTAGCCCTGGCCAGGGTCTCTCTCTGAGGGGAGTGATAATGGAAATAGGGTGGGTGGGGTCAGTTCTGGGAGGAGAACATATTACTGGGCCAGTTTAAGTTATGCATATTAATATACTTATTACTGGGCCAGTTTTCACACTCTCCTACTAAGGCTGGCATCACTACACGTCTATACATGTATGTCCTACAGTAGCGCTAAACCATCTATGAGTCAAGCAAAGGGAAATGGTATAGGAATTATAGCCTCACCGTCTATCTACCCTGAATGGATCTCAGATCACAAACTCACTCATTTCTGATAGTTGGCAGACGACAGTTAAAATGCTATTTGCTGTGGGCTGTGTTATCCAATGAAGTGGTGTTAGTACGCAAGCCTCAAAAACAGGTCCTAGGTCCCAGTGTGCTGTCATGGGGACAAATGAAGTGTCACTGAGGAGGCATGCTTAATGACAGACTCATAGCACACATGTGGCATCAGTGAAAACCTAATTAACCTCATGTGGGGTTTAGGGCGAGAGCAGGGCCTACTGTACCTGTCTGTCCCCGATGGTTACGGCTGCCAGCAGACACCTGGCGACCACAGAACATCACCACGGCAACAAGGAGGGCCACCTGCAAAGGCCAAGCTGACCTCCCCCACAGCTTCATCCTGAGAGATAGACAGGGAGAAATAATGGCAGGGAGAGAGGGGGGGGGGGTAAAAAAAAGTATTTGAAAGGAAAAGGAGGAGACAATGAAATAGAACCAGTCTTACCTTCTTGTCCTGTCTGTCCTTCTCCTTTCTGGTCAGTCTTGATCTGAGCAGGATGCTCTATGGGACGAGGGTCAATGTCATGACTGCACACAGGTCCTCCTTCTCTTCCTCTTCCCCCTGCACCTCCTCTTCCTCCTCTCACACAGCGCCGGCCCCTGGGGAAACAGAGGGGGGCGTTCAGAGGGAGAGTCCCTAAGGTGGCCCCTAGTGGCCCTTGTGTGTGTGTGTCCCCTAGCCCTGTCTAAAGACCCTGCTGGAGAGGAGATGTGAGGGCCAGGGTTCTGTCACAGGCTAACCTACCCCCAGGCTCTACGTGATCCCCTCTACATCACACATAGCTTCAGAGAGAAGAATCCAGCAGAGAGGCAGGCAGCGAGCTCAAGCACACCACACAAACACACACAGAGAGATTAATACACCACACACACAGAGAGAGAGAGAGCATCACGCCACATACAAAATCAGAATATCACAGACACATTAACTAATGTACACATAAGAAGCAGACAAAAGCACAGAGAATCCCATACACATTCACCAAAGAAGAATATACACACTTGCATTTATACAGTACACACCAAAAACACATCATCATTAATAGATGCAGGAACAGATTCAAACAGTCAGATCAAACAAGCCAAAACAAACACAGGCACACAAAAACCCAGACTGTTGGTTGGGTACATTCAGATGGTACTGGAGGACAGTAAGAGACTACCTCCAAATACAGCTGAGTGACAGCCTCCTACATGCCAGTATCTGTACACACCATTTGTTTTACTATCCTTGTGGGGAAATAACAGTTGATTTTATTTTCCATAACCCCTAACCCTATACCTAATCCTAAATTAACATAACCCTTAACTTAACCCTATACTTAAGTTTTACCCCTAACCCTAAGCCTAACCATAACCCTAAACTTAACCATATCTCTTAACCCTAAACCTAATTCTAACCCTAACCCTAAACCTAACCCATAAGCCTAAAATAGCCTTCATCCTTGTCCGAATTTCCCTTGTTTTACTATCCTTTGGGGGACTTCTGGAATATTGTGTACGCTATGTTAAGTAGACGAGTATTCACTCCCTGAAACGATCACCTCTCCTGTGAGCCATTGAGTGTGATGCTTCTGCCCCCTGGTGGTAAAATGTGAGACCTTCTCTGAGGTAGAATAAAACCAGACAATAAAACACTCTTCTGTTAGTGCAAGTCATTAGTGATAAGGCCAGAGACAAACCACTGATAACACAAGTCACACAAGAGAGACAAGAAGTGACAAAGTGTGAGAGAGAGGGGCAAGGACAGAAAACTGGGAGAAAAACTGAGATAAGGGGAGAAAATATGGATTGAGGTTGAGGGGAGAGAGGGGGGAGAGAGAGAGAGAGCAAGAGAGAGAGAGAGAGAGAGAGAGAGAAAGAGAGAGAGAGAACAAGAGAGAGGACAGAAATTCGAATCAAATCACATTTTATTTGTCACATGCTTCGTAAACAACATGTGTAGACTAACAATGAAAATGCTTCAATTAGGTAAGCAGTGATGGAAAAAGAAAAGCAGATGGGAGGGAGGTGTCGACCGAAACAATAGAAGTACAAAGAAAGCCAGGGGAAGGGAAAGGAAAGAGGAGAAGAGGGAGGGAAGAGAAGAGAATAAGAGTACACAGATGAATGAAAGAGTGAGGTTAGAGCGCGAGAGAAAGAGGATGAGCGGTGAAGAGATCAGTCACCCAGGAATGACAGGGTTGTATAACTGTGGCTCTGACTGTGTATATGTAAATGTAACATCATATATTTAGGGAATACGTGTTGTGGAAAGTATATTTTCTACGTAAACTTGGAAACGTGTGTGTCCTTTTATGTGTGTACACAGAGGCTGTAGCTGCATGAGCATTATGTGTGTATCTCCATGTACAGGACAGTGTTTGTGCGTGTAGGTATGTGTATGTGTGTGTGAGAGATGCGTGAGAGATGCGTGTGTGTGTGTGTGTGTGTGTGTGTGTGTGTGTGTGTGTGTGTGTGTGTGTGTGTGTGTGTGTGTGTGTGTGTGTGTGTGTGTGTGTGTGTGTGTGTGTGTGTGTGCGCACGCTTAGTGTACATGTAGTGTGCGAGAGGTGATTATGCATGCTGCACCACAGCACAGTAGCACATTTCCGGACATTTCTTATTCTCTTTCTGGCAGGTCCATTCTCTGCATTTTTATCAGCTTTGTTCTCTGACACGTTCATTAAAAGAGCACAATGTTGTCTGTGTGTGTGTGTGTGTGTGTGTGTGTGTGTGTGTGTGTGTGTGTGTGTGTGTGTGTGTGTGTGTGTGTGTGTGTGTGTGTGTGTGTGTGTGTGTGTGTGTGTGTGTGTGCGCGTGCGTTTGGCATTGTCCCTTTCTCCAGATGTACCTCATTCTCCTCAGGACTACGGGGACAATGAGTACTGTCAGTCACACTGACATCACCCTGCTGTCTCTTACAGCACTCAACGTTCATCTCTCAACAAACACATAGACACACACAGTTTATACTGTACACACACACACACACACACACACACACACACACACACACACACACACACACACACACACACACACACACACTAGATGTCCTGGGGCAGATGAGGCAGATGTAGCAGGTCTCAGTTACATGCATCAGCTGTTGAGGAATGTTATGTTTGGCAGTGCATGGTGAATAGTCTTAAGGCAACAGAGGAACACACAGGAACAAACACATTCATATGTAAACACAGAGCAGAGTTCATGATTATCTGAAGAGGGATCAGCCCTTTCTCTCGCTTTCTTTATCTCTCTCTCTCTCCCTCTGTCTCTGTCTCTTTATCTCTCTTTTTCTCTCTCAAACCTCTCAGTCTCTCTCCGGGCTGAAGGAGAGATTTTGTTGATTTGCATTGGCTTATGCAGTAATAACACAGGAGTGACACGAGGGCCTCATTTACATGCGGTGAGACAAATCCCACCTCTGTCAGAAATTTTTCTATGTGCCCTGCATCCAAAGGCCATCGTCTGTCAGCACTCCCTGAACACAAAAACACACACACACACAGAACACACACACACACACACACACACACACACACACACACACACACACACACACACACACACACACACACACACACACACACACACACACACATGGCACATGGCACATGGCACACACACACACAGTGGTGTAGGATGAGCTTTAGGGTGCCCCCAACCAAAAGCTTTAGCCCCCCCCCCCCCCCCCCCCAGAGAGCATATGAACAAGTCATAAGACATGGCAAAATGTTTTGCAAAATGTTCGCTCTGCTGCATGGCAAAAAATTGTAGAATTGTGCTACGCAAATGTACACATACACAGCACACATCACACACAAGCAACACTTGAATGACAAATACCGCACCCAGAACAAGATATTGCACTTAGAACAAGATATTGCACTTAGAACAAGATATTGCACCTAGAACAAGATATTGCACCTAGAAGAAATCTGTGTGCCACAATCTCCCTGTCATGATAGTGGATGTGAACGTGGAGAAAGTGAGTGGTGAGGAGTGTGTGTCGACCTACTAAGGGTGACATACACCCTCCAGGAACTGGACACATAGATCCTATCCTGGGGATGTTTGGCTTTGCATTGGTACAGAGCCCTGTTCTCCCAATGGATGGAGAGAGGAGAGTGTATTGAACATGAACACTGTACATGGGCAATATCCCTCTCCTCCCATATTCATTCTGAACAGGATTGTAAAGCAGCAGCTGGGGGAATTGGAAAGGTTGTTGTTTCTCTACAAATAAAGCTTCAAATGTCACCTGTTCATTGTTGTTAAAAAAGAATATCAATCAACAACGTTCATGATAATATAATATTCAACGTATTCTTCTACATCAGCTCTAAGACGACATTGTCCAGAGACACATCAGTGCTGGTTTTACGAGTCTGGACACGAACAAACACACAAAACCATATCTGTGTAAAACAACTGGGTGTTCCTACGGCCATAAAGATATGGAAAATAAGCTGAACAGAGACAGAGCCCGATACAAGCTTCTTAAAAGCGTTTCAGATTTCCGCAGATGTGCACAATATAAAATATCTGGCAGGGCACAGCAGCCAGCGTCCTAGTCCTGTACATTTATCTGGCTCTGAGACAAGCCCATTACAACACGCTGTTCTTTTCCATTTCCTCCGGATAGCACATAGAGCCCAACACAGCCACCGTTCCGGACAACAGGCATTTATGACCCATGACCTCCTCCTCTCTCCTCTCGCCTTTCCTCATTCTTTCTCTCTCTCTCCCTCACAATCTATCTTTCCTCACTCTGTCCCTTTCTCCTTGCTCTTTTGTTTTCCTATTTTTCTCTCGCTCTCTCACTCTCTCTGCTCTTCTCCTCTCCTCTCTCACTCTCTCTGCTCCTCTCCTCTCCTCTCCTCTCCTCTCCTCTCCTCTCCTCTCCTCTCCTCTCCTCTCCTCTCCTCTCTCTCGCTCTCTCTGCTCCTCTCTCCCTCTCTCGCTCTCTCTGCTCCTCTCCTCTCTCTCCCTCTTTCGCTCTCTCTGCTCCCCTCCTCTCTCTTTCCCTGCTCTTCTCCTCTCCTCTCTCTGTCCCTGTCTATCTACTCTTCTACTCATCTTCTCTATCTTTCCCTCCATCTCTCCTCTCCTCCTCCTTTCTCTGTCTCTCTATCTCTCTCATTCCTCTCTCTTCCTTTCTCTCTCTCTGTGTGCTGAGAATTTCTGCCTCTCCCACTGTTTTACCGTCTGCTTCAAACTCAATATATCTCCACTGCTATTCCTAATCATGGTGGAACAATTTTTCTGCCTCCTTCCTAGGTTCCTGTGTGTGTGTATGTGTGTGAGAGAGTGTGAGAGAGTGAGTGAGTGAGTGAGTGAGTGAGTGAGTGAGTGAGTGAGTGAGTGAGTGAGTGAGTGAGTGAGTGAGTGAGTGAGTGAGTGAGTGAGTGAGTGAGTGAGTGAGTGAGTGAGTGAGTGAGTGAGTGAGTGAGTGAGTGAGTGAGTGAGTGAGTGAGTGAGTGAGTGAGTGAGTGAGTGAGTGAGTGAGTGAGTGAGTGAGTGACATGGGGTTGTATTCCCTAATATAAACACATGAGGTGAAGTTATCCTCATATCTGACAATGTTTCATCTTTTTCAGACATGGCTGTCTGATTCAAATACTCTGTTTTAGTGACATTCTCCATACACAAACACAGAAAACCACAAATACCGCCACACCAGAAATTAGATAAATATAGATTGGTATACTGCATTTGTGTTCATAATTGTTAGACTTTGCCTGTGCAGTGCAACTGCGCAGATCTGGCCAACGTTCTTTTCACATATGAAACATACAGCCAACGTTGTGTGGGCTACCAGAGAGGTCAAAGGGCACCGCTGGCAGGCATTCCCTCACACTCACAAGCTATTATTTTAGGATCACCCCCTGGCTCTGTAGAAATGTCTCAGAACAAGGAGAGAATAGTCATTACCAGAGACAGTACCTGCTGTGCCCCTCTCCAGGTTTTGACTGCAGGGCTCAGAGATGGCGGTGGCGGTAAGGTACCATTACAGCACAATTGATCGGCCTGCACTTAAGTCCAATCCAGACCCTGTTGCACAGACCAGAGACTCCACCCCCCAGATCCGGTGACTCGACCAGATGTGTGTCTTTGTATTTTTATTCTTATGGTTTTCTCTTTTTTTCACCCTCCTCCTTTTCCTGCACTAAGGATGAAAAGCAGACGTGACCAGAGTCCCTTAGCGTGTTTCATGTGTCCAAGCAGGTTACCGGCAGCTCCAGGGAGCCTGGACACCCTGCCAACAGACACGCACACACAAACACACACACACACAACACATGCATAGAGAGAGTGTGTGTACAACATCCTTCATGTATCTTTCCCTGGTTGGGCATGACAGTCCATTTCAGAGGCCAACAATCCTCATCAGAAAGCAGCTAGCTGGGCGTAAGGGAGGGTCTTCTCCAGTTGAGGATGGGAGAGATGGATTCCTCCTACTCCATGCTTTATGGAACAACAGACACTAACAGGCTAATAAACATCCGTATACGGAGCCAACCTGCCTGCAGCCCCAGCCCCAGCCCCAGCCCCAGCCCCAGCCCCAGCCCCAGCCCCAGCCCCAGCCCCAGCCCCAGCGCCAGCTTAGCCCCAGCCCCAGCCCCAGCTCAGCCCCAGCCCCAGCGCCAGCTTAGCCCCAGCCCCAGCCCCAGCCCCAGCCCCAGCCCCAGCGCCAGCTTAGCCCCAGCCCCAGCCCCAGCTCAGCCCCAGCCCCAGCTCAGCCCCAGCCCCAGCCCCAGCCCCAGCCCCAGCCCCAGCCCCAGCCCCAGCCCCAGCCCCAGCCCCAGCCCCAGCCCCAGCCCCAGCTCAGCCCCAGCCCTAGCCCCAGCTCAACCCCAGCTCAGCCCCAGCTCAGCCCCAGCCCCAGCTCAGCCCAGACATACCCAGCACCACTACTGTGTGCTTTACAAGGGCGTCATTTTAAACCCAGACAGCTAGTGTGGCCTGACATAGATCAGAGCAGCTCCTACAGCGCTCCAACAGACAGAGTCACGGCCCACGCCATAAATCCAGCACTCTCTAATAAAGCAATAAAAGACCATTAAAAGTCAGCGTCCCTTAGGACACAGATATGGATGGGAGACAAACAGTGGGTCCAGACACCTAACTCGCATCCTTACAGTATGTTGCCACTTTAGATGCATCCACTATACTGTAGGCAGCTGGGAGACTGTATAAACGTCTGAAACCTGTGTCTGTCTTTGCTACTGTAGTAAGCATTTTGCTGTTAGTCAACGCCTGTTGTTCACGAAGCATGTGACAAATAACATTCGATTTGCAACTCTTTCATTTCATGCCAAAGGCAGTGATTGTACTTTCTTGTAAGCACTGTGATTCAACACTGTAGTGAAAGAACAGTATTTATGTCCTCACTGTGCTGCTTTCTGACTACTCTGTCTGTCTTCACCGAGACACTTCCTTGGTTCTTTCCCTCCTCCATTCTTTCTTTCCTTCTTACATCCTTCCTTCTCTGCCTACCACCCTTTCCTCCTTACTTGTATTCCTCCCTTCTTTGTCTCTCTCTCTATTTGTTCTCCCTCTCCTCTCTATCTTGGACTTTCCCTCTCTCTCTCCTTTTCTATATATTTATCTATCTCTTTACTCTCTCGTTTTGTCCATCTTTCATCTCATCTCTTCTATTTGTTTTCACCCCAAGGAAGTGAAGGATCAAAAGGAGTAGAGGTTCTGAGAGAGGCGGTGAACTACACTATACAGCGAGCAGGGGTAGTTACAGAAGGTGTGATGAAAGATATAGAGAGAATGTTCAACAATTAGTCACTGAATCCCTGATCGCTGTTCCAACACCTCGGCGAGAGAGAGAGAGAGAGTCAGTCTTCCGCGGCATATCGAGCAACTTCAGAGCAAACAAAGCCAAAAGAAGCCCTGACAGGCAAATAGCCCGAGAACCACAGCAATTCATTGTGCTTTGTGTCCAAATTATGATTAATGGAATATAAACAACCTTGATGTGGAGCTAGGTTTGATTTTCTATGCGCGGCGCCACAGCCCCTCTGAAGTTGAGCTAATCCTGGGTCTTTAGCGGTGAGGAATGCACTGGGCTCATTGACTCCTCCACCCAGCTGGCTATGTGCTGTATGCCTATGGACCAGACCAATCAATGGGCATTGTCTCATGGAGAGAGGAGGGGCTGAGTCCTCGGCCCTAAGCCCTCACACACACGGCCAACATCCTGATTATTTCAGGCCCCTCTGCTGCTAATGACCAGGCTGGTACAGGCTAGCACGTAATTATATTAATGACCAGGCTGGTACCGGCTAGCACGTAATTATATTAATGACCAGGCTGGTACCGGCTAGCACGTAATTATATTAATGACCAGGCTGGTACCGGCTAGCGCGTAATTATATTAATGACCAGGCTGGTACCGGCTAGCACGTAATTATATTAATGACCAGGCTGGTACCGGCTAGCACGTAATTATATTAATGACCAGGCTGGTACCGGCTAGCACGTAATTATATTAATGACCAGGCTGGTACAGGCTAGCACGTAATTATATTAATGACCAGGCTGGTACCGGCTAGCACGTAATTATATTAATGACCAGGCTGGTACCGGCTAGCACGTAATTTTATTAATGACCAGGCTGGTACCGGCTAGCACGTAATTATATTAATGACCAGGCTGGTACCGGCTAGCACGTAATTTTATTAATGACCAGGCTGGTACCGGCTAGCACGTAATTATATTAATGACCAGGCTGGTACCGGCTAGCACGTAATTATATTAATGACCAGGCTGGTACAGGCTAGCACGTAATTATATTAATGACCAGGCTGGTACCGGCTAGCACGTAATTATATTAATGACCAGGCTGGTACCGGCTAGCACGTAATTATATTAATGACCAGGCTGGTACCGGCTAGCACGTAATTATATTAATGACCAGGCTGGTACCGGCTAGAACGTAATTATATTAATGACCAAATGTGCCACGCATGCAAATGAGCGGGCCAGGGAGAGACAGAGGCCGGAGAGAGGGGTGGAGAGTTGGGGGGAGAAAGGTATGGGGGGGATAGGGGAGGGGGGAGAGAAAGAGAGGGGGGGGTTGGAGAGAGAAAGAGAGAGAGACTGATCAATGTTCATTTTACAAAGTCACTGAGACGTGTCAGTGGTGTCAATAAGTGAATTAATTTGTCTGTGGGTCTGACACCATATTGCTCTGTTCCCCTCGAGACGAGAGGCCTCTAACCCACACACTCATACACATGCACAATGTGAATGCTAACACACACACACACACGCACACACATCCAGAGACAAAAACACAAACACAAACACATAAACACACACACACACAGAAACAAAAACACCACACACAAACACAAACACATGAAATGACGTCTCATCCTCTAACATCCCCCAAGCAGGACGTTGTCCACTGATCCTGTGAGTGACATCAGTCCTCCTCAGAGACAATCTCCTGACCGGTGGCAGCCTGGAGCTCTCATTACAAAGCCATCACTTCAAACACACTGCCGCAATACTCAGAGAGATCTCTCTAGAGAGAGAGACACACGCACACAAAAACAAATCTCCTTCTCAAGCACTCACACACACGCACGCACGCACGCGCACACACACGCACACACACACACACACACACACACACACACACACACACACACACACACACACACACACACACACACACACACACACACACACACAGACACAGACACAGACACAGACACACACACACACACAGACACACACACACACACACACACAGACACACACACACAGTACCAACCTTCCTCACTAATGCACACACAATAGACAACACTCATCACATTCTCTCACAGGCACACATACTCACCAACAGAGGAAGAACAAACCACCCTCCATCTTTCCCTTTCAGTCTTTAGTCCCACAGGTCTAAATCCCCCAACAGCCTGTAGTGCTGCTCTGGGTGCTGCTCTGGGTGCTGCTCTGGGTGCTGTTGTGGCTCTAGCAATGGAGTTAGCCCTCATCAGTGGCCCCGTGGTAAGTCTACACTGGGAGCCTTTAATAATCACCCACACACACAATTTTTCTCACACGTACCCGCACATCTGCCAGCTGCCACAGCGGCAGATTGCATCCTGGGTGATATATACTGCACCATGGGTAGAAGCTGTGACTGTTCAATTACAATCATTACCGTTGCTTACAGGGGATCTGTCACCATCACAATTCATGTTATCAGTGCACGAGGAACATTTGATTTTTTTTACTTTGAGTCCAAAAAAGTATCATACGATTAAAATGGTGCTCTTTTCTGAGGGATATGTGAAATTACAGAGAAAGACTTTCATAGACTTTGCTGATAAGAAACGAAAGTCTGTACAAATGTGAGATTCGTGGAAAAAAATGTTGAGGGAAGTGGGTTGATTCTGTGATCAGCCAACATCTGGACTGAATAGATTTAGGAAGTTGTTATTTTCTTTCAACCTCAAAACTCACACTTGCAGAAATACATTACCTGCACAAACAAACACCTACCTTCGTGCTTTCTCTTTCTAAATCTAAGCCAGCCATATTAGATTGGCCTGAGCCAAACAGCCCTGCCGGAGACAACAGCACCTGCGACTCCATTATGTAGTGTGAGGGTGGACATCACAGAACCCTGGGAAGCAGTGGAACACATGCAGAAGAAACGAAGGAGAACCAGCTCAACGGACCACAGTGCAATAACTCTCTCCTCCCTCTGCTCTGCCTCTGTCCTCCAGGGCTCGCCTTCCTCATTCACACACTTCTTTTCTAGGCTGTTGCACACCACACATTTTCATCTCCCTAACTGTATTACTGCAGCCTCCTGGGGCACAGAGACTTCACACACTCAGCGAGAGAGGGGGGGGGGATAAGAGGAGAGAGAATAGCAGAGAGCAAGAGGGTGAGGAAAAGTGATGGAGAGAGAAAAACAGAAAGAGAGATGGGGAAGGAGATAAGGGAAGAGAGAGTACCAGAGAGAGAGAAATACAGAAAGAGAGGGGGAGGCAGATAAGGGAAGAGAGAGAGAGAGCGCAAGAGAGAGAGAGAGAGGGGGGGGATAAGGGGAGAGATTAGCAGAGAGAGAGAGGGGGAAGATAAGGGTAGAGAGTAGCAGAGAGAGAGAGGAGAGAACACAGGGGATTCAATCTTTCTTCAACGGGATTCCTTAACTAATCACTCTCTTTAAAGAGGCTCCCTTTGATTCACCAAAGCAAAAGGGCTAAAGGGATTTCTAATTCACACATCACACTGTTGGACACGACACGGTCGCCCTGTTGCACAGCTAACAAGGCTTCTTCTGAATGCTGTGCCCTTTGACCTCTACCCTTACCATGGCTCCTCTTCATGGCAGGGGTTGTGTCCTCCGCCTCCTGCTGCTCATGGCACAGGCACAAAGACTTCCTCTAATGTTAATCTGCCCTGCCCTACCTTCCTCCAGAGGTGACACTGCTCTCTGGCTGCACCCTCCATCTCAGCCTGGCTCTGATGGAAGGTTTTGTGCAGCTCCTGATCTGCATTAGGCTGTGCTTGACTCTGATCCCTCTCTGGAGTCTATCCAGTACAGTATGGTACGGTTCGGGCAGAAGAGGAAAGGATGAATGGCCATCAGGACCAATCTCACTTACAAATGAGAGGCCTCCCTCTCTCACTCTCTCTTTCTGGCTTCCTGCTTGGAGGATCTCTCCTCTCCTCCTCTCTGGATTGCACTGTATCAATCACAGGGGCTCACAGTGAATCTGCTAATGCCAGTGTAGAGCTGATCTCAGATCTGTCACACTGCTACCCATGATTCCTGCGTTATTTATCTAGCGGATCACCCAGGAGTGGATGGCCTGTCTCCCTCCCTGCCCGCTCAGCCTTGTACTCATCACAAATGCACACAATACACTCCTCCTTATTCACAATCACTCAGCCAGGTAAATCCCCTGCTGGGAAAGGATGGGGGTGTCATGCCATGTAGGGGCCTCACAGAATAGGCCTTATCCCTCTCTGGTGGGGGTCCTGAGAGGGCGGTGATGATTCTGGATGTGGGAGGTGGTTTGGGGAGGGGGTTTGAAAGATGGAATTAGACCACAGAGGCTGAAAGAGATAGAGGGGAAGCCACACACTGTAAGCAGAATGGAGATATTCTGGTAAGAATCCTCATCGTATCGCTTTCCCTCGAGATAAATTATGCCCATACACAAGGTGTTTGTGTGTGTGTGTCTGTGTGTCTGTGTGTGTGTGTGTGTGTGTGTGTGTGTGTGTGTGTGTGTGTGTGTGTGTGTGTGTGTGTGTGTGTGTGTGTGTGTGTGTGTGTGTATAGGTGTGAAGGTCTGTGTGTGTGTGTGTGCGTGCGTGCGCGCGCGCGCGCGCGCGCGCGTGTGTGTGTGTTGATGACGGTTCAGTGAAAGAAGAGGCCAGGTTTGCTAGAGTAATCTCCTTTAGATCACTAAGAGATTAAGAGAGTACTGCACATTAAGAGAGTGCTGCAGGCAGGGAGGGAGACAGGCCATCCACTGTCAATGAGAATTAAGTCCCCAAACCTTTCCCCTCTCTGGGGCCCTCGCCATCTCCCCCTCTGCTCTGCACTAATGACACGGTCTCTGCAGAGTGCCACTACCGCACAGAGAAACAATGGGGAAATAATTACACTCTCTATACTGTACAAATTGCAGAGCAGAAGAGAGAGAAGAGTGGCGAGGAGGTGGTGGGGAGTAGGACGGTGGGATGACTAACAATTACAACATAATAGGGGTTGGCTCTCATTACTGCTCCTATTAACATGCACCAAGTCATTTACCTCTTTGTGTGTGCGTGTGCGTGTGCGTGTGCGTGTGCGTGTGCGTGTGTGTGTGTGTGTGTGTGTGTGTGTGTGTGTGTGTGTGTGTGTGTGTGTGTGTGTGCGTGCATGCTCCCTGCCCGCTCGCGTCTCTGCTCCCTCTCTATTCCCACCTGATCAGGATCCAAGCGTAGTCCGGTGAAAAAGAGCCAGATCAGCGGATCAGCCTTGCGTACCACTCAATAGGTGCTAAGCAGCACAGATCCCCGACCGATCGCTTATTTAACCTTGCAGTGAACACTGCATCAATCTCACCTCAATCTCTGCCCTTACTGCGAACACATTTACATTAATTTGGATTTTTCTGAAGTTCCCTCGGTTTAATTTAAGACCGTCTATTGCAATTCGGTGCAACGTTTTAGATTCAGCAATCTAAAGAAAACAGGAATCCAAAGTGACTTTTATGGTCAGAGTGTGAGGATAATTTGTTTAATTCCAGTATTTTTCACTAAAACGTCCTCTCACAGAGTGGTCATTTGACAAATTGGCCACACTGTAGAAAACCAGAACATCAAAGTTATTTTCCCCTTACCGATCACCACCCCTCCTCTGTGCTGCATGACAAATGGTAGCCTGCCTAGTGCCTGCCTACCTCTTCTAAAAGCAAAGTCTTCTCCTGACCCTGGTCCTATTTCATTAGCCTGTCATTGACCGTGTGCGTCCGAGTCCATGGAACAGTCACGGAACAAACAAGAAAGCAGGTAATCTATTCAAATCAATGCAAAGAATTAAGAATGAAAAATAACATCTTACCTAAATCTATAAAACCGATGGCATAATGAAATTGTTTAGGAATCAGGGATAGCACGCTTGCTGTGTGTTGCTTTTTCTTCACTCCACTGAATCCGGTTTCCGACTACAAGGCAATCCTTCGAGCTCCCTGTCCATCCAGCGGAGCCGGCCACACTCTGGCAGCGGGGTGGGCTAAAGCCGGGGTGCCACCGCACCGGAACCGGGTGAGCTGTCTGAGTTTGGTTATCGACTGGATCCACCCTCTAGTTATTATACTGCGTCCCATAATAGATGGAACCAAAAGAGGACAGTGACATAGACATGGGAAGGTTACTCATTCATGGCATAAAAAAAGTCACCAAAAGTGAATAAATCCAAACACGAGAACACAGACTCATGTTTTGTAAACGTTCCACACAAGTTAATTGTGTTATTGGCAATGGTCCCCCGCCAGTGCCCGTAAGACGGGTCCGCTAGCGGCTGGAGATGCGAGAGTGATGGTGATGGTAGAATGATAGTTGCGCTCCCCGTGCGCGCTCCTCCCGAGCTGATATCGATTTGACATGAGAATTGTGAGGCTGTCTTCCCCGTTCTGAACACTTTCGCTGCGCCCGCCCCATTTGCCATGTCTCAAGTATACGTTCACTGATGTCATAGTTTACAAGTAGCCAAGTGAGGGATGTGCTGAAATGACGGCATCGGCAAGTCCAAGGAGAAAATCAAGAGGCAAGAGATGATGACGAGATGAATGCGATCCAAAAGTCTTGGCAGCTGCTCAACTGACCGATTGAATCGATTACACTTAGCATCACATAATCATCACATAATAGGCCGGCTCGCTTCCACACTTCGATCATCATATAACAACCCGTGGATAAATATCAACAGCCTAGGCCTACTTGATTCTGTGCCCACGCGCGTAGGTGTGTAAATGTCAACCCCCAAGGTGATTAAACAACAAAATTGAATCACCTCCGTCTCACAGATATGCTCCAAGATATATGCCTATGCTATCAATTATTTGATCCCTAGAATACTCGATGAAGGCTTTGCGATTGATTGCGTAGCGCTGTATTTATAGTCATTAGGCTTTGGCCAGGTCGATGTCCGCTAACGACCCAAATAGAGGAGGATCGGCTGCAGGATTTGATATGCTGCAGATGTTTTCCACGTCAGGGATTCGAGGGCATATCATATATGGAGGGCCTTGTCTTTCTGTTCACTGTGTCTACACAGCTTGCTTTACATTGATCGAATAGGCGAAACATAGGCCTACAGTTAGCCTATGTTGCAATACTGAAGCTTTGATGGAGAGAGCATGAAATAAAATATATTTTGAGTGTGCTCAGATAAACACGTGTCTAGGCCCGGCCGGTGCAATTCAGCTAGTACAATCAATCTCTCGTGGCGATTACTTTCCATCATCGAGTAGTCTACAATTCCCCTGTCCAGACATTTATCTAATAAAATATTTACCAAAAACAACGTTTTACTTTTTTAGGGGGGGGGGGGGGGGGTAGCCGGCGGCTAGAATGTGAGCTGTAAGGTTGCGGTTGAAGCCAAGTGTAGTCTTCACATATCACCTAATCTCATGGTCACTTATTGTCTCATTGTCACTTATAATCTCGGTCTGATGAGGTTATAGGCTAACCTGGACTAAAACCACTCCTACATTTATGAATCTACCTGTCTGCATGAAATATACATTTTCAATATGCCTAAGAAGATATAGCCTGTGCTACTTTGAATCGAATCAAAGTTTATTTGTCACGTGCGCCGAATAGGTGTAGACCTTACAGTGAAATGCTTACTTACAGGCTCTAACCAATAGTGCAAAAAAGGTGAACAATAGGTAAGTAAAGAAATAAAACAACAGTAAAAAGACAGGCTATATACAGTAGCGAGGCTATAAAAGTAGCGAGGCTACATACAGACACCGGTTAGTCAGGCTGATTGAGGTAGTATGCACATGTAGATATGGTTAAAGTGACTATGCATATATGATGAACAGAGAGTAGCAGTAGCGTAAAAGAGGGGTTGGCGGGTGGTGGGTGATGGGACACAATGCAGATAGCCCGGTTAGCCAATGTGCGGGAGCACTGGTTGGTCGGCCCAATTGAGGTAGTATGTACATGACCATGGGAAGCGCTGAAATACCAAACACTACAGGCTTCAAATTGTTGATTGATGTCCGCTAATGTTGCAGTTTCCCCCACTGACTCAACAGAGGGATGGCTCTACTTCTTCCAATAGAGGTAGCCTACATAAATGAACACAATGTAGGACCGCGGAAAAAGGACAGAGGCGCTCGATAGGACTTCAGCACCATGGACAGCTCCCTCGTGAAGACTCCAAACCCGCTGTTGTCTGCGTTGGCTCAGTTGTCAAATCAGATCAGCCACCAAAATGTTATTTGATTCAACGTGATCTCCAGTTGGATGATGTCAAGATATTTTGACATAAATATGTGAAAATCCAGCTGATGTGATTTGAGGAATATGAACCCAGCGTTCAGCGATGTGGATGTGGGGCCTTTTAGCAGAAGAGTGAAAACGGCTAATGGGTTCATTTCAAACTCCTGACCATTTCGTTAATATTATTTCATCAAAAGCACTTATCTCATCTTCCACAAACGGCCAGGTTGTATTGGAACAAACCAAATTGAGAGAAAAAAACACTTTGCTGGGCATCAAGTTTTGAGGTTAAATGTGAAATGAAATTTAAGCCATGGTACGGTAGACAAACAGGTATTTTCAGCCAGAGCATTTGATTGATTTCAAGTGATTTCAAAAGAGACCAAGCCAAGGTTATCATAAAGACATATGTTTTATATTTATAATATCTTTCAACTTCATATATCCCATTTGGCATGAAAAGAGTTGATGGAAGAAATACTGCTGAATGGGTAGGAGTGGAGTAAAGGGCATCTCGGGTTCCAGAGACCCAGGTTAATAGGATCCCCTCTGGGACTATTTCCCCCCAGAATCGTTGCCTCAGAGAGAAAAACATGGAAATATCTGGTCATAACTTGAAGAATATTTTTTCCCACTCAATCAATATTTCCACATTTATCCCCTGAAAGAGAATGTTTTCCTGCTTTGTTGGACGCCTGTAGAAGTGGTGAGGTAAGATGAGCTCACTGTAATTGATTTATCTCTGCTTAGTGGTGAGACATATTTTTTTATAAGATACATTTGATGGATATTGTGCAAAAAGACCAGGGGAAATGGACGAGAGAGGAGATAGATGATGAAAACTAAATCAAATCTATGGCCTGGGTAGAAAAGACATGAGCATAGTATGATAAAGAAGTGAGCTAACAAACTAGACTAGATAGGCCTAGACAAGTTAGTTATATGGCAAAACAAGGGATGCAATGCTTATTGATTTAATGATCTCTGTGGGTAATGTTTGAACTGCAGTGAGAACCAACGGTGGCATTAGGCCTATATACAATACATGACCAAAAGTATGTGGACACCTGCTCGACGAACATCTCATTCCAAAATAATGGGCATTAATATACAGTTGGTCCCTCCTTTGCTGCTATAACAGCCACTACTCTTCTGGGAAGGCTTTCCACTAGATGTTGGAACATTGCTGAAGGGACTTGCTTCCATTCAGCCACAAGAGCATTAATGAGGTCGGGCACTGATGTTGATGAATAGGCCTGGCTCACAGTCAGCGTTACAATTCATCTCAAATGTGTTCGATGGGGTTGAGGTCAGGGCTCTGTGCAGGCCAGTCAAGTTCTTTCACTCCGATCTCCACGAACCACTTCTGTATGGACCTCGATTTGTATACGGGGGCATTGTCATAAGGGCCTTCCCCAAAATGATGCCACAAAGTTGGAAGCACAGAATCTTCTATAATGTCATTGTATGCTATAGTGTTAAGATTTCCCTTCACTGGAACTAAAGGGACTAGCCTGAACCATGAAAAACAGCTCCAGACCCTTATTCCTCCTCCATCAAACTTTACACTTTGCACTATGCATTCGGGCAGGTAGCATTCTCCTGGCATCCGCCAAACCCAGATTCGTCCGTTGGACAGCCAGATGGTGAAGTATGATTCATCCACAGGAGGCTGGTGGCACTTTAATTGAAGAGGACGAGCTCATAGTAATAGCTGGCATCAAATACATCAAACACATGGTTTGATACCATTCCATTGGCTCCGTTCCAGCCATTATTATGAGCCATTCTCCCCTCAGCAGCCTCCTCTGGATTCATCACTCCATGGAAAGTGTTTCCACTGCTCCAGAGTCCAATGGCGATGAGTTTTACACCACTCCACCCGACGCTTGGCATTACGCATGGTGATCTTAGGCTTGTGAGCTGCAGCTCAGTCATGGAAACCCATTTCATGAAGCTCCAGACGAACAGTTATTGTGCTGACATTGCTTCCAGAGGCAGTTTGGAACTCGGTAGTGAGTGTTGCAACAGAGAACAGACTATTTTTTCGCATTACGCGGTTCAGCACTCGGTGGTCCCGTTCTGTGAGCTTGTGTGGCCTACCACTTCGCGGCTGAGCCGTTGTTGCTCCTAGAGGTTTCCAATTCACAATAACAGCACTTCCAGTTGACTGGGGCAACTCTAACTGACCTGTTGGAAAGGTGGCATCCTACGACGGTGCCACGTTGAAAGTCACTGAGCTCTTCAGTAAGGCCATTCTACTGCCAGTGTTTGTCTATGGAGATTGCACATATTTGTGTACATATAGTGTATTTCCCTTGCATTGGCAGTGAAACCTCAATCCTCAAAAGCCCAACTGGTAAAACTGCAGTGCAATAATTCTCCCTAATCTAGTCTGAATCACTGGATGAGATGTTCCGTAATGACTTTACGCACATCACACTTCCCCATGATTAAGCCATAGGCTCTCTTTGAATGAGCACTCCCTCTCCTTGCATATTTCAAGCTCATTTCTCCCCCCATATGGCACATATTAAGAGCAACAGAGGAGGCGGTAATTCAACACCTCCAGGGTAGACACACATCATTACTTCTAACACGAAATAAGGCCACCCAAGCAGCCCTGTTTAGAAAGCACCATGTGGGACACCTGAAGAAAAGATCCAAAAGTCGCTGTCATAAGCGCTAATGGCTAAAGCTCATAGATAACGATTGGGGACATAACTGCACCGAAAGACCATAACTCACCCAGCACATGCTTCCATCCTAATTACACACAGGAGGCGCGCACACACACTACTCACTGAATGGACCACCGCGGGTTTCCAAGGGTCTCTCTCTCACACACACACACACACACACACACACACACACACACACACACACACACACACACACACACACACACACACACACACACACACACACACACACACACACACACACACAACTGACATTTAGATTTTCTGAGTTAATTGACAATGTTCATATACTAATAAAATAAAGACAACACTTCTATAATTCTATTTCACCTCATAGCCTGTCTAATTTAGATTTTGGCACAAATGAAAATGTGGCACTAACTCACCCATGGATTGATGTTCCATCATTCTCTCAGCATGCACGTGCAGTTAGAAGCCTGCTAGCAGCAGGCGGACGAGCAATACCCACCGTCATCGTAGGCAGATGAAGCACGAGCTTGAGTGAGAAGCTAACTGAAGCTGGTTAGCTTGAGAAAACCCGGAGTAGATCTAACTTGCTTCCTAGGATACCCCTCTGCTCTCTGCTGCCATGAAGGTTATTGAGGGCATACATCTTGGTTTCCCCACTTTTGATCCGCTGCATAGAGATTCTTATTTTATTTGAGGTCACTGGCCGTAACCTGAGCCGACCCATAAATGGTGTTTATCCCAGACAGTCTGTCAATAATGGGAAAGTTCAGCCACAACATCTGTCAAGAGCAGCTCAGATAGGCATGCCTACATGATATTTTCTGTGTTAGTGTTTTGAACAGGGAAACTGCTGACAACCCTTTAGAACATCAGCTACGTAGCCTGATTCATATTTAAGAGCTAGCCTATCTATCATTCATCATCTGATCAATCACCTGAATAAAACCTGACCCAGATTACACAGGAGTTCAACAGACTATATAAAGAAAGCAGTCTCAGACCAATCAATGCAGTTCCACACATCGTGCAATCCTCTGCTGTGTAATCCTGGAATAAACTCATCTGTTGACTAATGTGTGGTGTTCTGCTGCCATCTAGCGGTGAACCGGTGTCACCGATAGCACAGGCATGGTGGTTTGAGGTCAGACAGATTTATGGTTTTTACAAAAAGATCTGAAACAGTGCCCTTTTGTGGGGAGACATTCCTCCCCAGTCCCCAGCTAACTAAAATAATGAAACCCACAGAAAATAACTGTTTGAGATCAGCAAATATTTTGGAAAACTTCAGAGCGTTTCTGTTCATGGTCACCATCAAAGATTGACTAAAATTATGATTAATAAAATCACTGATGCTTAGCACCAACGGGTACATTTGGACCCCAAGTGTCAAAAACATAATTTATAAACTATTTTTTTGATCCTTCCGAAACTGTAAGACTTTGTCAAGCAACTAGTTACTGACAAACAAAAAAACACAATTTACTATGATTTCTGTCTTAATATGGAATAAATAAAAAATAATCTTTCTGGAAAATGTTATTCAAGTGTGTACTTTGTCATAAAATCATCACATTTAGCACAGAAGTCGATGCATGTACCCTGAAAAGATATACATATGCCTGAACCAAAAAAATGTAATACATATTAAGCTTCCAGTCAATGCCTCTATACCAAGGTGAGAATCTCATCTTTCAGATTAAATTGGAACTGAGTTGACAGCCCATAGCTTTCCAAAAATCTGATCATACCGCCCATATCGGCTGCCATTTTAGGTCGTACCGGTATGTCATACTGGCTCAATCTGTAGTTTCTCAGCCCTTGAGTATCACAGAAACACAACACATTTTTCAGTTGCTATGGGTGAAATTTATCCAAATAACGGTTAAAAACATGACACACAAAAACATATATTTTTTAACATGAACTTGACTGTAAATGTGTTAAAATGTCAAATATATGTTTGTTTTGCAGAATTAAAACTATTTACTTGTGTTACAAAAGGTTTATATTTTATTATTTTACTGCTCGACAGGTGTTCCTTTGCAATCATTACCAATTTGGCCATCAAAAAAATATGTTGCCACTTTTAGGGTTAAATTGCACACAAAAAGAGATGTGTCAGTTCTTTTGAAAATATTTATTTCAAAATGTTTCCATGGCCTTGAAATATAAAATGACTTTACAAGTCTTTGCAAAACATCGACCAAAAGGTCTGACTCCCTTTCTCATAAATAAAACATTGAGCTTTAGATTAATTCGATAGTTTGTGTGCGATAGGGACTACAAAATACCTGCAAAGACCATTCTGAAGTGTTGTTCAAACTGGTGCATACACAACATGCTGAAAATTACATCCCTGCCTGTCACACACAACTTTATCAGAAAATGCAGAAAATAGCAAATTGTTGAGAAATGAAACAAATGTTCTTTCTAAAGGCAACCACACCAGTGGCAGCACGTAATACAAATTTGGCAATTGTTGTAAGGAGTATATACTTTTCTCTAGCAAGGAAAATGGTAGCAGGCACTCATAAGGTTTGCCAAGGCCATTTGATTGGTCTTTAGTATCTCTATTGAGATGTACCCTGGGCTGTGTTGGCAGGTAATAAATAGCTGAAAAGCGATGTTGTAAACTTAAATTTAACCTTGATAATATACAACGTCTTAAGTGTTCAAATGTACTTTTAGATTTCTAAGATGGCTGTGTTTGAGTCCAGGGGTTTGACTTCACCCGACTGTCCTGTTCCTTCTGCTGCTGGGGGCCTACAGTTCATCACGGCTGGGCCGGGGCTTCCACTCGGGGTGGTCCAGGACGTAGCCTGCTGCTTTCAGCACCAGACGCAAGAACTCCTCCACATCAAAGGAGTAGTTGGTGAATTTAGGATGCTCCCCCAGGGTGGGATGATGACCCTGTGTGTGGTGTGTGTGTGTGGGGGGGGGGGAGAGAAAGAGTCGTTATGAACACCGCACTGCAGGTCTGTGATTTGTGAGTGTCTGTGTGAGGCAACGCAAGTGTATAAAGACAAAATGACAGATGAGTCTGGTGGTACATGCTGCAGCTACAGGTGAGGATTGGTAAGGTGTCTCTGGGGACCTGGGGCAGTGAGTTAGGTGGAGGTGGCAGGAGCGGTACTGGAGTGTCCCACCTTATCCTCTGGGAACACTTTGTCCCTTTTTTGCCAAGTCGCATATCGGATCCCCCGCAGCCGAGCCAGATCTCGATAGCAGCTCTCATCCTGACAGTTATATCTGTGGAGAACAGATGCAGACACTTTATCTCCTGCTCTCACTCTCTTCTCTCAGTATGCCTCCCAGCCCTGCATGGCCCGGCCTGATGAATGCCTGTTTAATTAGGCCGTTTTTCACTGCTGCACCTCATGGCTAAGGGCTAACAGAGCACAGCATGCTGCCAGACCCATCACACAGATAGTACTATATCCAGCACAGACGGCACAGGGAGCGCTCTGCCCTGTTGGCCCGTACTACACCATTCACAGAGCATGGAGGGACGGACAGACAGACAAGGATCCAATGGAACAGACAGATACACAGACTCAGAAAAACCCAAAGACATAAAGCTGTTTTAGACACACACAGACAGACTGAACAGTGTCACTCACAGTTCAAAGATGACGGCCCAATCAGGGAGGAAGAGCAGGTGAGTAAGTCCCGCCCCATGAATCCCGATGAAGATGTCAGAGTTGTGGGTAATACTGAGTTGTTCCAGGAACGGGACGTCCCTACAGACAAGACAGACAGTTATGAAATTTAACTTACTACTTAACTCATAATACCCCTACTGACTTCACTCCAACATAGTATACCACTCAATATTTACCCCACTCTAATAGCGGTGTGTCAGACAATAAAATACACCTGTTACTCAATTCCCTTTGTGCTGCTGCCTTATGTCCTCCAGCAGTACCGTATAATTTATCCACCAATAATGCATCTAAAGAATACAAACTGTTCACACTCACTTGTATTTGTAATCCACCACTTTGACCTGGAGTAAAGGCACGGTCTTCAGGGCATTTGTGAGCTGTATGAACACAGTGAGATGCATTCTCTGATCAATGAGAGGAGCAAACGCAGACACCGGCCGCATAAATCACAGGCATTTTACTCCGCCAGTTTAAATAAGATTTTAAATGGCCAGTTAAGAGCTGGAGGAGGCAGTAAATCAATTGAGGGAGGGAGAAGTGGGCAGTGCTGCCTCAGACTGGACTCACCTCCTGCTGGTTTAATATCTTACGATAGTCTGTGCTGCGTGCTAACAACGTGACACGAATCCTCCCCTCCTGAAACCAGGAGCATAAGGATCAGGAGTAGTGAGATGATATAAATAGGACATCTATATTGGATATGGTGCATTAACAGAAATCGCAAAAGATGAACTCCAGCATTTCACGTAATACATTTATTCTCAAACGTGTAAAAGCATTCTTGGAACAACTTTGTCAATTCTCAAAACAGTCTAAAAGAACCAGAACTCTGTGGCCTTTTGCAAAACAGTAAATGCACTTTCAAAATGTGGTTGCCTTCTCAAAACATTAATACAGTATATTCATCAAAATTATATCATACCATCAAAATGGCAAATACATTCATAAAAAGAAAAAAGATTGAGTCCAAGCACACAAAAGTTTGTCTGTCTTTTTAAAGTCCCAGTAGATCAATACATTTTCTTAGCAGTCACTAAATCATGATGATCAAAATTGGAATTACAACTATCCAAAGGTGTACAATTATGGGCAATTACACTCCTTTTATGCATGTTTCACTAAACAATTTAATATACATCAAATCAAATATTATTCCTGATAAAAAGTAAAATAAAAAAGAAGCAATAAGGATTCATTCTTCAGTATCATCACAATCAGATTCCATGTATTCAATACAAAGGTTGATTGGCTCATTGTTTTGTAGACTTTTCATTGGCGCACAGAAACACAATATACATGAGGAAAGGTGAATACAACGGAAGAACACAACTGATATGAATGTAAATGCCTCAAACCACATCAAAGCTCTATAATGGAAGGTCACATCTTTACATGTCGTAAAATAAAAAAATATCTAAACTTATTCCCCATTGCCTAGATCTTTCCCTATATTGTGCATGGTATGACACTGATGGGGTGGTTTAGACGTTAGTGCACAAGTATTTACTGATTACTGGAAACAGTGAACACAATTTCACACATTTCTCTTCCAATGAAAACAATGTGGTAAAATTCGCTTAACAGTGAATGTTGTATTCAATGATGACATCTGTATTTAAAGTTTAGCAAAAGTGTGTCTAAGATATGCAACTCAGGTACAAAGGCAAGAAAATGATCTGAAGTTCTGTAAATGTATTTGAACATAGCTGCTATAGGTACTTTTCAACTCAGATCCCCAAAATGCTTGAATGTGATTAAGAAAAACTGTAAACCCATCCATAGCTTTTCAAGGAACTTAATCTCAATTCGATGTACTTGTAGAAAACTCCCACTACCAATAAGGGGCAGGCTCCCATCCAGAGGTGAAGTGGGAGTTTTCTACAGTATTTTTTATTACATTTTTTTTTACACATTACATAGAGCTACAGCACAGAGGGTTAATATAACAAGTGAGAGAGCAAATGTCCTATACAGCATCACCATCTAGTGGCTAAAAGTCCTACAAAACTCAATTTCAGTCTCACTGGCATTGTACCATCTGAGTTGAAAATAGCCTGAGGAAGACACAACTCCTAATGTTAAAAAAAGAGAAACTGTGAAAGTGATCAGTCACAAACCACACAGACTGTCAGGAGAAACCCAGAGGGAACACACCACCACATAATGCCAAATACATGCAGTTACCCAACTATAAAAGCATATTAGATGGATGACATGAAACAGCAGTGTGTGCATAAGGAGAGCTGATATTGTGATGAGTAGAACACAATGGTAGAGAGGAGCAGTCTGCTGTCTCCCTGAACCATTAATCAGAGGGATGAAAGGAGGAGCTGAGAGGAGCTGAGAGGGGGTCAGGGCCGGGCACACCTCTTATTCAGCTGAGAGACGGTATCGCAAGCACTGCCATCTCACAGGAAGGCTGTTAGCATATTCTTAGCATCAGCTGTGAATACACAATGAGCTGCATCCTCGCAACCGTCTTCAGTGGTCGTAAAGATACAGTCAAATGCACTCAGTCTGGGGTCGTAAAGACCAGTAAAGCCTGTATCGGTGAGCTACAGACCAGTGAAGAAAAGGTGTGTGTGCATGTGTGTGTGTATGCGTGTGTGTGTGCATGTGTGATCAGTATTCCTTACCTTGGGCCCATCCTGTGGAATGTTGAGTCGATATAGAACATACTGGGAGAAGGCCCTGAACATCCCTTCACTGTGGCAGTCAGATATCTGCCATTAACACACCAAGACAAATCCATTAGCTCCATCTGTCTGTCCCACGCGCACATACACATACACACACACACACACACATACACACACACACACACACACACACACACAATGTCCCTCACACACACGCATGTACACACACACACACACACACGTCCCTCGCACACACGCACGGATGCACAGTGAGAATTGTATTTTGATAGAAATCTGACAAATCCAAACACATTCCATACCCACACAGAAAGACACTACATTTAAAGCCATGCCTAGCACAGGTCTATGATTCCCTCCGACAGGCCAGAGCACAGCAGTCATAAATATAAACACATGAATATAAACATGACATAAGCAGCAGGAGCAATCCAAGGCATCAGATATGAGGCTAACCTATCAATAATTCACACCTCAAGGCTGACCCCCCTAGACCTACGTATTTAAATGATACCATCTTTACACAAATCTCCTTGAAATTATCATTTAAATAACTTAAGAGCTGGAGATGATGAGTACATAGCATAAATATTTGACCCAAATGGCATGTTATGAGTTATGACCAAACTGGATAACAGATGATAAAGGAAAATGGCATGATGAGGCGAGAAGCATGAAAGAAAAAAACACGGACATAAAGCCTGTGTGATCAAAATAAGAGAAGGCACGGAGGAAGGCATGGAGTCAGAAAGGCAGGGACAACCCAAGCAGCTCAAATGGATTCAGATTTCCTCATAGGTGGCGCAATCCTATCTCTATATTTTCATTACACATAAAGAGATACAGACAGAATACGAACCAGAGGTGTGTTATAGAACAGCCCATATCTCATCCTGGGGAGCAGGGAGAACACCACATCTTTGAAGCACACCTGTTTCAAGGTAATGGATACGTTATACAACCATGAACGACCACACCCACACTCTCTCTTACCCTTTTAGTGTCAAAAGTTTTCAGATGGATGATGTCATAGTCAGAGAAAGCCTTCCAGGTCTCACTGAACAGATCCCCATATCCATAAAAACTCTGACAAGGAAGAAAAATACATCAGAAAGATTACTTTGAAATTCAGTTGCTTCATCGGACTGGCTAAACTTAATGTCAGATTTCATGGAGAGTAATATGAAACACTGTTTTGAATTATGGTGTATGTTTCATTAGAACTGTACTTGCCCAGCAGTCAGCCACCTGATTAAAGGTCCAATGCAGACGATTTTATCTGAATATCAAATAATTTCTGGGTAACAAGTACCTTACTGTGGTTTTAAATTAAAATTGTCAAAAAGAAACAAAAATAGCTTCTTAACAAAGAGAAAATTATCATGCAGAATTATCATGGAATTTTGCTAAGACTTTCTGTGAGTGGTCTGAGTGGGGAGGAGAAAACTGAAATGTAGCTGTCATTGGAATGCGCGACCAAGAGGGATAGAGAACAGTTGCTTCACAAGGTACACTACATGACCAAAAGTATGTGGACACCTGATAATCAAACATCTAATTCCAAAATCATGGGCATTAATATGCAGTTGGTCCCCACTTTGCTGCTATAACAGCCTCCACTCTTCTGGGAAGGCTTTCCACTAGATGTTGGAACATTGCTGAAGGGACTTGCTTCTATTCAGCCACAAGAGCATTAGTGAGGTCGGCACTGATGTTGGGTGAATAGGCCTGGCTCACAGTCAGCGTTTCAATTCATCCTAAAATTGTTTGATGGGGTTGAGGTCAGGGCTCTGCGCAGGCCAGTCAAGTTCTTCCACACTGATCTTGACAAACCACTTCTGTATGGACCTTGCTTTGTGCACGGGGGCATTGTCATGCTGAAACAGGAAAGGGCCTTCCTCAAACTGATGCCACAAAGTTGGAGGCACAGTATCGTCTAGAATGTCACTGTGTGCTGTAGCGTTAAGATTTCCCTTCACTGGAACTAATGGGCCTTGCCCAAACCATGAAAAACAGCCCCAGACCATTATTCCTCCTCCACCAAACTTTACAGTTGACACTATTCACTCGGCAGGTAGCGTTTTCCTGGCATCCGCTAAACTCAGATTCATTCATCAGACTGCCAGGTGGTGAAGAGTGATTCATCACTTCAGAGAACGCGTTTCCACTGCTCCAGAGTCCAATGGCACCGAGCTTTACACCACTCCAGCCGACGCTTGGCATTGCGGATTGTGATCTTAGGCTTGTGTGCGGCTGATTGGCCATGGAAACCTATTTCAAAAAGCTCCCATCGTAACAGTTATGGGGCTGACGTTGCTTCCAGAGGCAGTTTGGAACTCGGTAGTTAGTGTTGCAACTGAAGACATGCGATTTTTATACGCTACGCACTTCAGCACTCTGCAGTTCTGTTCTGTGAGCTTGTGTGGCCTACCACTTCGCGGCTGAGCCGTTGTTGCTCCTAGACGTTTCCACTTCACAATTATAGCACTTACAGTTGACCGGGGCAGCTCTAGCAGGGCAGACATTTCACGAAATGACCTGTTGGAAAAGTGGCATCCTATGATGGTGCCACGTTGAAAGTCATTGAGCTCTTCAGTAAGGCCATTCTAGTACCAATGTTTGTCTATGAAGAGTGCATGGCTGTGTGCACTATTTTACACACCGGTCAGCAACGGGTGTGGCTGAAATAGCCAAATCCACAAATTTGAAGCATGTCCACATACATTTGTATATAAGTAAGCATTTCACTGTTGTATTCAGCGCATGTGACAGATACAATTTGATTTGAAAGACATGATCTAAGTGACTGATATTTGGTATTCACCAGTCATAAAAGTATGCCTTACTTACTTTGAAGAACTACTAAAATAGTTATTTTGTCAGACAGCATAGGCAGCAGCTCTCTAGGCGAGATGATAACTTGGAATGAAATAAAGTAATCAAATAAAACAAATGTAATATACACAACTGAACTATTTTATTGAAGTAAAGTGATGTAAATAAATGATGGTTAATAAGTGATGAGCAGTAATGGGCAGTGACACCATCACGGAACTTAATATTATTGTTTTATTCTGTGTTGTAACAGCATTCAACCCACATAATGCATAGTGCATTTAATGTTTAAAAACAAAAAAATCGAAACCGAAATCAACCTTGCTTTATTATCAAACTGAAACCGAACCGACCTTGCTTTATTATCAAACTGAAACCGAACTGACCTTGCTTTATTATCAAACTGAAACCGAACCGACCTTGCTTTATTATCAAACTGAAACCGAACCGACCTTGCTTTATTATCAAACTGAAACTGAACCGACCTTGCTTTATTATCGAACTGAAATCGAACCGACCTTGCTTTATTATCAAACTGAAACCGAACCGACCCTGCTTTATTATCAAACTGAAACCGAACTGACCTTGCTTTATTATCAAACTGAAACCGAACTGACCTTGCTTTATTATCAAACTGAAATCGAACCGACCTTGCTTTATTATCAAACTGAAACCGAACCGACCCTGCTTTATTATCAAACTGAAACCGAACCGACCTTGCTTTATTATCAAACTGAAACCGAACCGACCTTGCTTTATTATCAAACTGAAACCGAACTGACCTTGCTTTATTATCAAACTGAAATCGAACCGACCTTGCTTTATTATCAAACTGAAACCGAACCGACCCTGCTTTATTATCAAACTGAAACCGAACCGACCTTGCTTTATTATCAAACTGAAACTGAAACGACTTCGCTTTATTATTAAACTGAAACCGAACCGACCTTGCTTTATTATCAAACTGAAACCGAACCGACCTTGCTTTATTATCGAACTGAAACCGAACTGACCTTGCTTTATTATCAAACTGAAACCGAACCTGCTTTATTATCAAACTGAAACCGAACCGACCTTGCTCACTATTGTCAGATGAAAGGCCATTCCTTTCCATCTCGCTGTCATTTTCTCTCCCTCCCTCTCTCCTTATCCTTCGCCTCCACAGACAGAGGGGGGAACAATAGACAGGATAAGGTTTCCCATAAATCATTCTGTTTTACACCCACTGCTTCACCTTAATCTCCTCCACAAGCAAGTGGTCAAATGTGAAACACAGCACATCGATACACAACACTCTGGTAAACAACCATTCTCTTGCTTCTTTTTGTACAAACACATTTGGACAAAACATTCAGCTTGCGAGGTGACAGCAACATGGTGGAATCTCTAATTAGCTTATTGGAGGGCCCAGCTAAGCCATCACCATATTTCTTGCACTTATTCAGTCGTCTCAGATCAGTGAAATGGAGATGGGCTGCAGAATATTGTACTTACTGTGTCCCACATGAGGATTTTGATGTCTCTGCTGAAGGAGTTGTTGATGTGCTGGGAGATGTACAGGTTGACAAAGTCACAGAAATGATGGTACATGTTAACCCCTGCCAAAAACACACATTCAGGTTGATCCATCACATCTCAGTCAGTACCTCTGTTAAGGCTGTGTCACGCAAAGCAATTTGGATGCAATTTCTGTTGCAGATGCAAGTTACAAGTGACATCATCTCCAGCAGGTTGCTGATACAATTCAAACGCAATTGAAATTGCATGCAACATCCAATCCTGTCATACATCACATCGTGGTTTCATAAATTATTTGTTTATTCAAATGTTTGGTAATTGTAACAGCATCGACATAGACAAGATGTTGGCTGTACAATTTACCTAGCTAGCAAAATGTTGCCTATTTTCCAAACAAGTTTTACCAAGATAGCTAGATAGCTAACCAAGGTAGCGACAAGCTAAGCTAGCTAGATAGTGCAGTTCATGTTGGACAATTTCAGTTGAAACTGGACAGAGAAAGGTCTGGGTTTACTTTTAAAATGTTTATTGACTGGCAGACCATATGTAACCGATGTGAAATGGCTTGCTAGGTAGCGGCGGTGCGCGCTAGCAGCCTTTCAGTCGGTGGCGTCACTTGCTCTGAAACATTGAAGTAGTGGTTCCCCTTGCTCTGCAAGGGCCGTGGCCTTTGTGGAGCGATGGGTAACGAAGCTTAGTGGGCGACCGTTGTTGATGTGTGCAGAGGGTCCCTGGTTTGCGCCCGGGGCGAGGGGACGGATGTAAATTTATACTGTTACATTGATGCTGTTGACCCGGATCACTGGTTGCTGCGGAAAAGGAGGAGGTCGAAAGGGGGGGTGAATGTAACCGATGTGAAATGGCTAGCTAGGTAGCGGTGGTGCGCGCTAGCAGCCTTTCAGTCGGTGACGTCACTTGCTCTGAAACCTTGAAGTAGTGGTTCCCCTTGCTCTGCAAGGGCCGCGGCCTTTGTGGAGCGATGGGTAACGATGCTTTGTGGGCGACCGTTGTTGATGTGTGCAGAGGGTCCCTGGTTCGCGAGGGGACGGACGTAAAGTTATACTGTTACACATATACATGACTAGCCATGATATCTAGAATTGTTTATGCATTTCCCATTTGGCATGTCTCTTTTGTCGCAGTTTGCAGCAGCACTGACAGCTGTGTTGACATCACAACTCGGTCTAAGTTCCGAACGGCACAATATGACAAGTCATGTCAACTTTTTTCTGCTCAATGATTGGACATTGTTTAGAGTCAGCTGCATGAAATAGGATGATTATATCTCTTGTGATGCAATGCAACTAAGTTGCAGGCTATTGTTTGGGGGGTGACACACGGAGCAACCCAGATGCAACATTGTTGCAACAACATCAATTGTGTCCAGATTGCTTCGTGTGACCTCGACTTTCCTGTATCACTACCATAGAAATAGAATGCATAGATAGGCCATCTCCATTCTTGTCATTAATGACATAACAGCTGGACTGGCAGCGATTTTGAGTGTACCCATTCCTAAGTCGAAAAAATACAGGTTATGACAACGTAATAATTTTATGCATTAACGTTAGAAAATAAGCACATTCATTGGACCAGTGCCATTGCTAATACTACAGGATTAGTATTGAAAACATGACATGCGGTAATAAAGTGGCTATAGATAATCTGAAAGACATTTAAATAGAATGACATTAAAACAGTTAGGCTATGTGTTTGCAGACTAGTTAGCTGAAATTCACTACGATTGTGTGTATTTTCCACTTTCATGGCAAACTTTCTGTACTGCTAACATTCACTTCCAGTCATTTTCGCTCTGGTGCTGGTCCAATTAATTTCATTATTTCCGAACGCTTCTGCATGGAATTATTATATTGCCTTAACCTTCTCAATCTTCAACCTAGACCATGACAGAAAGTAAAAGCCGGAAGTTTACCCTTCAATCTGTGCTGTGATTTGTTGAGTCAACTCAACTGACATGGCAAAAAATACATTCCATTTAATGAGCCACATCAGTTAGCATCATTTGAATGAACATTCTACATTACCATGGCAACCCAGCATCAGATGATAGAACATTTCAAAATATCATGGAAATTATTGCATCACAATACCAGGCAGCCATTGCGAGTGTACCCATGAGCTTGCAGTCAAATTGCAAGGGTTCCAAGCATGTTGGGCGGCAGGTAGCCTAGTGGTTAGAGCGTTGGCCCTGTAACCGAAAGGTTGCAAGATCAAATCCCCGAGCTGACAAGGTATAAATCTGTCGTTCTGCCCCTGAACAAGGCAGGGGCACTGTTCCTAGGCCGTGACTGAAAATAAGAATTTGTTCTTAACTGACTTGCCTAGTTAAATAAAGGTTAAAAAATAATAATGTTCTATTCATTTTATTTATATGGTCACTACACTGTACGCAAACAGAATGTGTGCGATGAAGAGACAAGCAAATGTAAGAAAGACTCAATAAAAACTAAACTACTAGGATTCTTTGCACACAGGAAAACAAGGAATCCAGATGGGACTCTAGATAAGACGTGTCCCCCAAGGGTACACTGACCTCTCATGACCCCTGCGAGGGTTCCGCAGGTCCAAGTACAGATTGGTTGCCCTGCAGAAGCGAGTGTGGCTGGTGCATTTCAGAGACGAGTCTCCCTAGAAATAAAATGTGAGCGTTTAGCAAACGTATTTTCTGTTTATCAGTGTGGATTCCTGAGTCCTGTGTGCAGCTGCACTAGAGAAGGAAGGGTTTACAGGATTGGTGGCCTTGCAGAGTCTTCATCTCACTGAGGCGTTCCGTGACGTAACCAAAGTCTGCCTGTTTCCAGAACAGCTCCTGGGATGCCTCCAATGAGCTGGCCCTAGGGAGGCCGAAGAGCTCTGTTAGGTCAAACCAGTGGCAGAAATAAATTATGCACATCCACATGTATGACAAGAGCTTGACACAATATGCTAATGAATAAAATAAAACAATATTCTTGTTAGTGAATGCAGAGAGGGGGATGGTATTGTACCATCCGGCGTCAACCCTGGTGCAGACAGGATAGCCAAAGCAGTTCTCTGGGCCACAGTTCTTCTCATACCCCCAGCAGGCCGACACATCCAGCAGAGCATCCTGTTATAAAACATTAAAGAGTTGGGAAGGGGGAGGAAAAAACTAAAAGACGTGCTAAACACTTGGATGGAACTTAAAAGACCCCACTAAAAACAGCCTACTTGTACCACCATGATACACAAAACATCAGTACGTGGTCACTGTCAAACACTGTAAGCTTTCAATTGTTTTAGGCTTAAGCTCTAAACGTACTTTCTGTCCACAAGACTATGGCTGCTTAGACAAGAGACTTAAAATTAGCTAATCCCCCTCCACACTGTATATGATGATAACAAACATGGTAGTCATAGGGCCCTATTACTGACAATAAAAAAGCACGGTGATCCTTCTATGTAATCATTCTATCCTGACACACTGACTCCAGACCTGCTCTATTATTTGTTGATAGAGGTTATGGGGAGGGCCAGTGGGGTAAGTAACTGATCTTGACACAGGTATTGGTGGTCAGCTAGTGAGCCCTCAGAAAAAAATAGTTTTTGAACATGCCTGAACCAAGGCGCATTTGGTGGCAGCAAGCCTTGTAGACAACGCTAAAGAAGACACCCAGGTTAACACAATATATATATTGTATATATATATACATATATATATATATATATAACACAATATATTGCAATAAAATGCAAATTAATTACTTAAAAATCATACAATGTGATTTTCTGGATTTTTGTTTTAGATTCCGTCTCTCACAGTTGAAGTGTACCTATGATAAGAATTACAGACCTCTACATGCTTTGTAAGTAGGAAAACCTGCAAAATCGGCAGTGTTTCAAATACTTGTTCTCCCCAATGTATATATATATATATGACACTACAGCCAGAGCCTTCAGGACAGCCTTAGGAGGCTAAACATCACAGCCACATGCCCGTTCATGGCTTTGAGCAAGAAGTTGACTCTCAGGAGTTAAATGGACTTGAGATGGGGAGAGTCATTGTGGGATTTTTTTTTAAATAATAAAAATGAAGTAATCTGAGTATGTGCTTCATATTATCACATAGGTAGGAGACCTATATATTCTCATGCGTGTTCTGCTGTAGCCTACATTGATTTATTTTATTTGAAGTTATATTCCGATATTGTGATATTTGTTCTACTGCTACATTGATGTCTTGAAAATTAAATGAATTCGGGTCTTGTAAGCCCCACAGCTGAGTACAGTATGTGTGCATATGGTGGGTGTTCTGCAGTGTCGTCTAAAAATGTTGCTGTACATTGATGTCTAGAAAATTAGGCTATAAGAAATGTAGACCTGTGTAAACACCGCAGCTATACTCAAGTATGTGTGCATACTGAAGTGACGTGTAAAATGCTTTGAATTAATTAGCACCTTGGAGAGTGCTGTCCGTTTCACCAACATTGTAGGCTACTTGGCTGCTACGTTGTTTGACACATTTTTCCCCTCAATCTGATGCTTTTGAGCCCGTGGGGAAACACCACGAGGCTTCAAAAATATGCTGAAGTTGTTAGAATATGTACATTCAGAGTCTTTAATAATAACACCAATAGGCTAAATGTCGGATCACATAATTACGGCATGTTTTTGGTGTAAAGTGTTGCTCCCTTAAATTAAAGCCGTCTAGACTTTTCTCAGGGAGTGTCGCAGGCCGGCTACTGTATCAAATGAATAAATTGTTGCTTCCACAACACAATCGCTATATTGATTGCTACAATGGAACATACGCTATGAACCATACACAAACAGTGACTAACATATTATCCGATTTTCACAAGTTGTTCACCAATATATAATTATCTGTAGTTTACGGGGTTCTATCACTGCTCCAGAGCTCCTTACCAAGTTGCAGCAATATTATTACATGACCATTACAAAACGCCCCTAATAAAACGTCTGGATTAGTAGTTTCGCATTGCTCGATAAATCATCCCCGCTACCCTGATATCATCAATGTGGAACTTTTTGGTGGCACCGCTATGGCTGGTACACAGCTAAATGCATTCCGAGTGAAAAGTGATAGAACCTGCAAACTTCCAAAATCTACTTCTCGTGAATAAAATAAAGTTTATGTGGTCGATCAGAAGACTAAACTACACATTTATTAAACCTGGCGCTTACCTTCTGCAAGCTAAAATTTAGAAACTCCAGGTCGCCATACCACCGGAAATCTTACACCCGCACGCAGTGTACTATCAGTCACAAGGTGGAGATGTAGGATGTAGTTCCGACTTGCAGAAGTGCTGTATCTACAGTTGGATTTGCATACAATTCTGGGGGGAAAAAACGTATATCAAGAATAAATCATCACCCATCCCAATACATTTTCATTTATTTATTAATGTTAAACGCCAAATAGGTATTTAAGCATCTTGTAAATAAACAGTTATTACGTTCATGTCTATGCCACATGTGATCTGTGAGAAATCATGTAGAGTGACTACATACATACCACTGCAATAACATGTTAAGATACTGATTTGTTACCCACATTCTCATAATTTCCCTCTTAAATAGTTCTATTTGGATCATTAAAACAATAAAATAATCACAGATCCTCAAATCCCTTTTTTATTTAAAGACAGCGATGGAATGTACAAAAACATGGACTATTCTGTAATCAGAAATAAAAGCATGAACTCTTCTTTTCCCATCCTTTACAGTGAACGTACTTCTACAAAAATGTTTTTTGTATCTGTGTCTATTGCATGGAAGTTAAATAGATAGATCAGCCCATTTCTGTTTTTTGAGCAGTTCATCATTCTGGGTTTTGTACATGTTCTTGACGTCCTCCAGGTCGAGTCTCAGCTCCTCTGCCTCCTCAGCCTTCTCTCCATACATCTGGAGGATGGTGTTGTGTCTCTGCTCCAGCTCCTACAACACAGTCAGTCACACAACACAGGCTCAGAGGACAACACTAGATCTATAGTCTCAATAGAGCTAACTCTAGTGGACTTTTCCTTTTCTGTGACTAGATGGTTATAAAGCTCTGTCCAGCAACTCATCTTGTGAGATGTTAGTTTTCACATAACCTCTTGTATTTAAGCTAAATAATCACAACAGGGATTTACCCTAATATGATTAAACTGTCTTAGTGGTACTTCTATGAATGAATCCTCTCCTCGCCTGAAGTTGCACTTCTCCTTCACACTGTCCTCCATCTCCTCATTCTGATTGGTCAATCTGACCATCTCCTCCGCCATGGAAGAGCGAGTCCTCTCCAGACTAGAGATCTCCAGCTGAGCGGGCAGGCAAGAGAGCGAAAGAGAGAATGAATGAAAGAAGAAAGAAAGAGGTAAGAAAGATCCTGGCAAGCAGTTTTTCAACAACCTTCAGAAAGTATATTTGTAAATCAGACACTTCATCGAAAACTAGAAGGCATTTGAAGAAATGCATGTAGGACACTCTTCCATTGGTAGGCCTCAAAGCAATGTTGAAGCAGTGTCAGGCAGGCAGTTGGTACCTGTAGCTGCGCTCTCTCCCTCTCTGAGTTTAAGCTGGGACTGCAGGTTCTCTATGATGCTGGAGCCTCCACTGAGCCGAGCCGCCTCATACAAGTTGACCCCACTCAAAGACATGGACATGGTCATCGTCCCCAACGACTGATCCAGAGAGTCCTCCTGATGAAATACAAAACAGGTCTCTCTTGTTAACCATCCAACCTCAAGCGAGCCAAATATGCAAACTAGCTCAGATTTGTCCCTTTGCCATAAGTTCCCTATTCATTTAACTGAGGTAACCATCCCTTATACTGGGCAAAAAATGGGAGGTTGGCTGGGTGTGAAAGGGTAAATGGTGTGCCTGTGGCGAGTACCTGGGAGGAGGAGGAGTGCAGGCCTGTGTGGTCTGCTGCACTGATGGAGCTGGAACGGGACAGGGAGGGGGTAGATGAGGCTGGGGGCTCACCCACAGACTGAACCAATGACGTCCACTCCTAATGACAGAAACAGCATGTCATTTCCCCACCACACAGACTGATTTAAGAACAGACACACAAGGTTGGTCATTGATATAAAACAGAAATCGCTAAATATATCTACCTTTTCCTTGAGGGTCTCTTGTGCTAGGTAGCGTTTTTTCCTCTCTTGCTCCACCTTCATTTTTTCCATCTCCAGCTGATTGGTCAGGAGTAGCTGGTGGGAGGAACAGAGGAGGTTAAATCAAATCAACTGTATTTATGAAGCCCTTTTTACATCAGCAGATGTCACAAAGTGGTATACAGAAACCCAGTTTAAAACCCCAAACAGCAAGCAAGGCAGATGTAGAAGCACGGTGGATAGGAAAAACTCCCTAGAAAGGAAGGAAACCTAGGAAGAAACCAGGCTCTGAGGATGTGTGAGGAGTGTTGTTACATTACTGCAGGGTAAGTTGGGCAGGGGAAGAAACATACCTTGTCCTTCTTGGCCTGTGTTCGAGTGTGCTCTCCCCTCAGATTCTCCAGCTCCACATGCTCCCTACACCATAAGGATTACAGAAAATGGCCCGTTAATGGAAAGGCTCCAAAGCTTTGTAATGAATAGCCATTAGGTCCACCTCAATGTACAATGTCAGAAAGTATTCATACCCCTTGACTTATTCCACATTTTGTTGTGTAACATCATAAATTCAACATTTATTAAATACATTTATCAACATTTATTAAATAAATCTCACCCATCTACACAGAATACCCCATTATAACAAAGTGAAAACATGTTTTTAGAAATGTTAGAAAATGTATTGAAGATTAAATACAGAAACATCTAATTTACATAAGCATTCACATCCCTGAGTCAATACATGTTAGAATACGATTACAGCTGTGAGTCCTTCTGGGTAAGTCTCTAAGAGCTTTCCACACCTGTATTGTACAATATTTGCCCATTATTCTTTTCAAAATTCTTCAAGCTCTGTCAAGTTGATCACTGCTAGACAACCATTTTCAAATCTTATCGCAGATTTTCAAGCAGATTTAAGTCAAAATTGTAACTCAGCCAATCAGCATTCACAGTCTTATTTGTAAGCAACTCCAGTGTAGATTTGGATTTGTGTTTTCGGTTATTGTTGAAAGGTGAATTCATCCCCCAGTGTCTGGTAGAAAGCAGACTTGCCTGTGCTTAGCTCCGTTCCGTTTCTTTTTTATCGTGAAAAACTCCACAGTCCTTAACGATTACAAACATACCCATAACATCATGCAGACACCATTATGCTTGAAAATATGGAGAGTGGTACTCAGTAATGGGTTGTATTGGATTTGCTCCAAACATATCACTTGGTATTCAGGAGAAAAAAAAGTTCATTGCTTTGCCACATTTTTTTGCCCTGTGCCAAACAGGATGCATGTTTTGGAATATTTTTATTCTGTACAGGCTTCCTTCTTTTCACTCTGTAAATTAGATTAGTTTTGTGGAGTAACTACAATGTTATTGATCCATCCTCAGTTATCTCCTGTCACAGCCATTCAATGGTGGAAAAAGTACCCAATTGTCATACTTGAGTAAAAGTAAAAGATACCTTAAACAGAAAATGACTCAAGTAAAAGTGAGTCACCCAATAAAATACAAGTTGAGTAAAAGTCTAAAAGTATTTGGTTTTAAATATACTTAAGTATCAAAGTAAATGTAATTGCTAAAATATACTTAAGTATCAAAAGCACAAGTATAAATCAAATCAGATGGCACAATTTTATTTTTTACATTTTATTTACGGATAGCTATGGGCACACTCCAACATTCAGACATAATTTACAAATGAAGCATTTGTGTTAAGTGAGTCCGCCAGATAAGAGCCAGTAGGGATGAACAGGGATGTTCGAATGTGTGAATTTGACCATTTTCCTGCATTCAAAATGTAACAAGTACTTCTGGTTGTCAGGGAAAATGTATGCAGTAAAAAGTATATCATTTTCTTCAGGAATGTAGTGAAGTAAAAGTAGAAGTTGTAAAAAATATAAATAGTAAAGTACAAACACCCCAAAAAACTACTAAAGTATACTTTCAAGTATTTTTACTTAAGTACTTTAGACCACTGCAACTGTTTTAAAGTCACCATTGGCCTCATAGTGAAATCCCTGAGCGGTTTCCTTCCTCTCCGGTAACTGAGTTAGGAAGGACGCCTGTATCTTTGTAGTGACTGGGTGTATTGATACACCCAACCACAGTTGAATTAATAACTTCACCATACTCGAAGGGATTTTCAATGTCTGCTTTGGTATTTTGACCCATCTACCAAAAGGTGCCCTTCTTTGCAAAGCATTGGAAAACCTCCCTGGTCTTTGTGGTTGAATCGGTGTTTGAAATTCACTGCTCAACTGAGTGACCTTACAGATAATTGTATGTGTGGGGTACAGAGATGTGGTAGTCATTCAAAAATCATGTTAAACACTATTATTGAACACAGTGAGTCAATGCGCCTTATTTTGTGACTTGTTAAGCACATTTTTACTCCTGAACATATTTAGGCTTTGCATAACAAAGGGGTAGAATACTTACTGACTCAAGACATTTCAGCTTTTCAATTAAGTGTAAAACAATTCCCATAACATAATTCCTATTTGACATTATAGGGTATTGTCTGTAGGCAAGTCATTTTTTGGTATTTTTTTATCCATTTTAAATTCAGGCTATAACACAACAAAATGTGGAAATAGTCATGGGGTGGGAATACTTTCTGAAAGCACTAAGTGAAGGCAACTTACTACTGTGTCTCACCGAGCCTGTGTTAAAAGCCTTCCAGTACCTGCTGCTGTCATCCTCCAGTTTCTCCAGCCTGGTCTTTTCTGTGTCCAGCTGACCGTGGAGACGCCCTTTCTCCTGGCGAAGCAGGGAATTCTGGGACTCCAGTGAGACCAGCTGGGCCTTAATGGCCAGAAGCTCCTCAGTTGCTGTGCACTCCTTTTCCACAGCAACAGCCAGCTGGGCCTGTGCCTCCACTGTTGAGTTAAAGGGTGGGAGGTTAAAGGAATTAAACCTTTATCTAAAAATAGGAGCAATCTGTGGTCCTAACAAGATGTAGAAAGCTCTTGTTACAAACTAAAGTAAATTGTGACTTCAGAGGTTCTGTTCTCACATAGTCGATCTGAAATGTTCTTCTCTAGTTTCTCCCATGATGCCGTCTGGCCAACCATTGAGGCCTGCAGGTTCTCCATCTGTCTGAGCAAGGGCTGTGTTGCTGAGGTAACACTCTGACTCAGCTCCTGGGTCCTGGTCTCCGCCCCCTGCAGTCTCTAAAGACCACCGGTAAACACATCAGTGTGTAACCTTTGACCCCTAACACACAAGCATGGCTGCGCCTTACAGTCAACTCCAAAGAAGTAATGAGGAAAACAGGCCTGTGTGAGTGTCTACTACCTGCTGCAGGTCACTGATCTCCTCCCTCAGGTAGTCTTATTTCCTGGCCTGCTGCTGTTCAGCCCTCTGCAGAGCCAGCTGCAGATCAGCCACCTGGTTGACCAAAGCATCCTGCTGCATGTGGGCCTCCACCAGGGTCAGAGCCAGCTCCTCCTTGACCTGGGTTTCCCTGCTCAAAACAGCTTCCTGGGCCTCACTGGCATGGCTGGCCTTGGCTTTGTGCAGCCCTGCCAGTTCCCTGAGATCACATACACCCCACCATGTCACTACATGGCTTGGAAATATGAGTTGGTGCTTCTGTGACCATCTTTACCCATCATAATGTTGTGTCTTTGTGGGATTTCTAAATGACAAGCACATCTGAAGCAGGAGTTGGAAAAGTATAGTTATTATTATTTGTGTGAAGTATGTATTCTTACTTGTAGGAGTTGTCGAGGGCAGCCTGCAGGCTCTTATTGTTTTCCTGGAGCTCCTCTGAGTCATTCTGGAGTTTGGTCATGTCCTTCTCCTGGCGCTCCACCACTATGTTCAGCTTGTTAATGTTGTCCCTGTACTGCTTCTTCACCTCCTCATTCCCATCAAAAAGCTGGAGACACACACACACAGCCAGGCATGGTTAGATACTCATGGGCTTTCAGGATCAGGACACACTTCTGATGCCCGCAAAGTATTGCGACTTCTCTATAAAATTCTAAAATGTTAAATATATTTCCCCTGACCTGCTGTAGGTGTTCGAGCTCTTCCTCCTGCTCTTTAAGCATCTTGTTCTGTTTGGTGATTTTAGTCTCACTCTCCTTCTCCTTCACACGCAGCTTCTTGACAGCTTCTCACCCTCCTCAAGCAGTCCGCGGATCTGCTTCTCCATCTTTCTGAGGATCTCCATAGTCTCGTTGGAGTTCAGTCTGGTGGACAGCTCTTCCCTCATCCCCTTAATCTCCTATGGAGGAAACATAACAGTAAAAAGACTTGAGACGATGCTTGAAGAAGGCTTTTTTTGCATTGCGACTATCATTGTCACTAATGTTGTTATATGACAATGATCTTAAATTAGTTCTTAGGCAGCGTGTTAGTTCTTAGCTTGTTTTACCTTCTTGGCAATGTCTCTCTCCTTGCATGCTAGCTGGGCTTTCCTCTCTGTGTCTGCGATGCGCTGTGTGAACTCCTCCTTCAGAGACTGAACACTGGAACTCTCCTCCTTAAGACCAATCACCTCACTGCGACACACACAGAGACCCCGCAGTCTCACAAAGGACCATCCTTATCCAAACACACATTCCCATAGACAAAACCAAGAGGATCAAAATTCGCCAAAATGTTTTTGTTTCTTTAGGCTATTCTAATAGACCATGCAACTGAACAAAAATATAAAACACAAAATGCAACTATTTCAAAGATTTTACAGAGTTACAGTTCATATAAGGAAATCAGTCAATGGAAATAAAATAACTAGGCCCTAATCTATAGGTTTCACATGACTGGGAATACAGATATGCATCTGTTGGTCACAGATATCTTTTTAAAAAAAAGGTAGGGGCATGGATCAGAAAAACAGTATCCGGTCTGTCAACTACTTACCTCATGCAGGGCCATGGAACACATCTCCTTCGCATAGAGTTGATCAGACTGTTACTGTTGTTCCACTCTTCTTCAATGGCTGTGCAAAGTTGTTGGATGTTGGTGGGACCTGGAACACGCTGTCGTACACGTCGATCCAGAGCATTCCATACATGCTCAATGGGTGACATGTCTGGTGAGTATGCAGGCCATGCAAGAACTGGGACATTTTCAGCTTCCAAGAATTGTGTACAGATCCAAGCGACATGGGGCCATGCAATATCATGCTGAAACATGAGGTGATGGCGGCGGATGAATGGCACGACAATGGGCCTCAGGATCTCATCACGGTGCATTCAAATTGCCCTCCACCATGCAGCACTCTGTTTACAACGTTGACATCAGCAGACTGCTTGCCCACACAACACCATACACGCAATCTGTCCGGTACAGTTGAAACCGGGAATCATCCGTGAAGAGCATACTTCTCCAACATGCCAGTGGCCATGTTGGAGAAGTATGTGAGCATTTGCCCACGGAAGTCGGTTACAACACCGAACTACAGTCAGGCCAAGACGACAAGCTGATGAGCTTTCCTGAGATCGTTTCTGACAATTTGTGCTGAAATTCTTTGTTTGTGCAAACCCACAGTTTCATCAGCTGTTCGGGTGGCTAGTCTCAGATGATCCCAGAGGTGAAGAAGCCGGATGTGGATGTCCTCGGCTGGCATGGTTACACGTGGTCTGCGGTTGTGAGGCCGGTTGGACGTACTGATAAATTCTCCAAAACAACATTGGAGGCGGCTTATGGTAGAGAAATTAACATTAAATTATCTGGCAACAGCACTGGTGGACATTGCTGCAGTCAGCATGCCAATTGCACACTCCCTCAAAATTTGAGACATCTGTGGCATTGTTTTGTGTGACAAAACTGCTAAATATAGAGTGGCATTTTATTGTCCACTACACAGGGTGCACCTGTGTTATGATCATGCTGTTTTAATCAGCTTCTTGATATGCCACACCTGGCAGGTGGATGGATTATCATGACAAAGAAGAAATGCTCACTAACAGGGATATAAACAGATTTGTGCCCAAAATTTGTGCTTATGGAGAATTTCTGTGATCTTTTATTTTAGATGATGAAGCATGGGACCAACACTTTCTTTACATGTTGTGTTTATATTTTTGTTCAGTATATTTCCATTGGTGAGTTTAGAGAATGCTCCTTTCTGCTCTTACATGGCATTTTCAAACCTGGATTTTACCCAATGTCAAGATCTTTATACGCACTCTTTAAGGTTGTCACACTCTTCCTCTAGCCTTGCCTTGTCTTTGCTGATTGACAGCAGCTGTAACTCCCTCTTCTCAAGGCAGCTTGACAGCTCATCAATTACCTACAAAAAAGTCCACATAGGAATTTCACAGGGAATGCACTCAGTGAATGCATAAAACTGATAGTGTACCTTGTTTCTAAACTTGCTTTCAAAGGACAACTTAACTTTCAGTTTCCACCAAGAATGTTTTTCAAATAGAGGAGCACACTGCTTAACACATGATGGTTTGGGGAATGCTTCTTGTCGACAGGGTCAATCCATGTCATTTCAGCAAGCCATGACACCCATCTCAGAATGTTCCGAAATCATGTCTGTAGTTAGAAACAGCTAAGATTAGCATTCCTGCAACATTATTTTGTTGAAATATCATTTTATCTCTGAGAAATTAAGCTAATTGTCCACTTTAATTGAAAGGATAAGGATTCATATAATAATATTCAATAAATATAGTCCCTAACATTTCATTTGGACCAAACGTTTTCCTAACAATGAGTAAGACATGGGGAATCCAAAGAAAAGGTCCAAAGCCACCCACTGATCCCTCACACCAATCCCACCTCAACAATGAGTATAGAGTATCAGTTTTCTATGTCTGACAAGTAGTATGGAGCCACGGCTGAGTATTGTTTCTTCATCTTATGTAATGTATTCTCAGTGAATATGGTGATGTTTTCCCCCCCTGTTCAGATAAATTAGTCTTTGAAGTTGTTAGGTTTATGTCCCATCCTACATCCTGATATAATTATTATGTTCCAGATGATGTTAAAGGGATAGGCCTTGTTCACCCAAATTACAAAATCACATATTGGTTTCCTTACCCTGTAAGCAGTTAAATGGACAAGGTACGACAGCAATCCATTCATTCAGACGCCTGGGATCTCATCGTCAGAGTTGACTTCACTGACACTGCGGCTGTCCAAAGACTGCATGCTGAACGAATCGATGCGCTCAAAGGCATCGGAGGAGGATCCGCAGCTCTTGGTCAGCTTGGCGTAGTCCTCCAGGCGGGAGAAGTCCCGACAGGCAGATGCTGAGAGCAGCCCTGCATCAGGTGGAGGCCTGCCTTGGCCTCTGCAGTCTCTTGCCTGTAACTGGCCGAGCTCTCACTCTGCACACTTTCATGGTCCAAAACCTCTATGTCACTAGTGGTGGAGGTGCCTGAGGAGAATGTGCTGACAGGAGGGGAGGGGGTGTTGCTCTGTCTGTCCTCTGATTTCGGGGAGGGTGCTTCGCTCTGCCTGTCCTCCACTTTTGGGTCTTTGTCCTCCAATAGGATTTCCTTAGGGGGTGTGGTAGGGAAAGAGTCAAAGGGGACTCCAGTTTAGTGTTGCTGGTGTAACAGTTTAACGTTAGACCGTCCCCTCGCCCCGGGCGCGAACCAGGGACCCTCTGCACACATCAACAACAGTCACCCACGAAGCATCGTTACCCATCGCTCCACAAAGGCCGTGGACCTTGCAGAGCAAGGGGAACCACTACTTCAAGGTCTCAAAGCGAGTGACGTCACCGATTGAAACGCTATTAGCGCGCACCACCGCTAACTAGCTAGCCATTTCACATCGGTTACACTCACCCCTCTTTCGACCTCCTCCTTTTCCGCAGCAACCAGTGATCCGGGTCAACAGCATCAATGTAACAGTTTTAACTTTAATCCGTCCCCTCGCCCCGGGCGAGAACCAGGGACCCTATGCACGCATCAACAACAGTCACCTACGAAGCATCGTTACCCATCGCTCCACAAAAGCCGTGGCCCTTGCAGAGCAAGGGGAACCACTACTTCAAGGTCTCAAAGCGAGTGACGTCACCGATTGAAACGCTATTAGCGCGCACCACCTCTAACTAGCTAGCCATTTCACATCGGTTACACTGGGGGGGTTCAGAAATGTCAACAACATCATCATCAGGTTGGGAGTCTGAGGGAGTAAATGGTCGTTCTGTTTGTGCATCCTCAGGAACAGCAGTTGTATCCTCTACAGTTGATTCTATCCAGCTCTCACTGATTAGTGGACTGTCAGTGTCATTATGAGCATCACACTGAGCCAAGACTGGAGGGTCTGGTGTCTGAATGAGGAAGATATCTGAGGAAGACCATTGACTTTTGGACTCAGTCAGGACAGCCTGGTTCTCATCAGCTTCCTGGTCTTCCAGTCTGTTGGTCTCCTTCATCCCTGGCTTGTGAGGGTCCACATCGTCCTTAAACATAGTCTCCCTGTTCTCCTCATCCTTCTCCTGTAACTGCCTGTGGAACTTGGTGGGTGGCACAGATACAATCTGGGTATTCATGACACCCTGCAGTTCTCCTGGAGGCAGAAAAGCATTTCTGTTTCATCCACAACCGTGCGGTCGTGATGGCCTCAGATGACAGAGCGAGAGTTGTTGCACACTCCTCTGGAGGAGATTCCCCATTGTGTCAACCCCCATCCACCGCTCAATGGTGTCTTCCCTGGTAGATCTAACGGGAAAACAGGTTGTAGCCCTTGTTGGTAAATGGCCAGAAGATAAGGGCATATAACAGTCAGACACCAAAGCATATTTAATATTTATTTTATTGTGTAAATTAGACACCGGCTCATCATGGTTTCCTTATCACGATGACTAGTTAGTGTTTCACTTTCCTTGGTAATCACATCAATTCAGAAATAATGCTCAAACGCAAATGGTTGTGTAATATTAAATCACAAAACAACCAATGACAGGAGTACACAGATATGCTATAACATTAGCTAACGTTACTTCACCTACCGCCATAAGGCATTACCACTGTGTCGCCCCGTTCGTCTTCTTTAATGTCAAGAACTCGGTCGATGGATTTCTGAACTATTGTCAAAGCTTGTTTGGCAAAGCTTGACAGCTGGGTAGAGCTGAACCAACTCATGATAGTTGTCTCTTGCTAGCAAGCGCTAACGTTAGTGAACAGACTCTCTAGCTAGCCAGCCAACTTAGCTAGGAGTATGAACATCCACATGAGGTTTACTAACAAGACAGAGAGTTAACTTGTCAGCTTGAAATAATATGCCCATTCCACGCAATGAGCCATATGTTTTAACAACAATATCTGTCGAAGCAAATAAGCGAGTTGGTTAGCTGGTTAGTTAGCTAGATAACCATTAATCAGGCAAACCCTTCCTCGACCTCGATACAAGTCAAATAATACTACAGAAATATAAAGTTAGCTAGCTAGTACATCCATACAGTGGAATGAAAATCCCTGCCTCAACCGGGACATGACTCTTTAAACGTTATTATTATTCTGTTTCGTTAATCGCTTTTCCCTTTCATTGTTGATATGTTTTGGTATTTTTGAAATATGGCATAATTCTGGGAGTTTCTTCATATGGGCGTTCCTTGATATCAGGAAACGCACATTAGTGCCTGCCATTGGTCAGTCCATTGATCAGTTCCTGCCATAGAGACGATATTAGATTGTGTCAGAGGGTGCACCCGATTGCACCGGAAGAAGGAGGCCCAACTCAGCCGAAACTCAGTCTCCATCCAGCAGGTGTCGTTTTTTTCGTTGTTTCGCCTACCAAGCAATTACTTTTTGTATGGAGGTCAATGAGAGTGTCGAACCTGGTAAACAACTAAATGAATAGCTTATTTGCAAGGTGAGGTTTATTTAATCAAATAGAAGCTTCCTAATGCTTAAGTTGTTACGAGTGTAACAAGTAGGTCATGTGACATCCGGCAACTTTGAGAAAAACACTTCATATCAGAGTTGTCTGGATATGGCTATGTGCATGCATAGAATGAGGCTAAAGTGCATAGAAACTCTCTCCAAATAATACACTCAGTTTACGTCAACAACCCGCATCGAATATTCAAATAAGGATTACAATAATGAGATGTAGCCACATCCAAAGAAAGCAAATGCAAGAGCTAAACAGCCTGCCATGTCACTTTGTTTACAATGGTTGCTTTCCAAACTTAAAGACGCACCCTCTCGCCTCAGGACTCAAAATAAGTGAACACTTCTGATGACGTTCATGACGTCTGTCGAGTTGAGGCTTGCAGGGCGAGGGAAGCAATAATTAATTTTGAACGGACCGCTCTTGTCCGGAAATGTGTCACTCGTTCATCCCACGGTTGTGTTTTCAGTCATCATGGAATTAATTATTAATTATTATTATTAATTATTGAAAAAGTTCAAATTTGAAAAAGTTGGGTTGCAGGTAGCCTCGTGGTTAGAGCGTTGGGCCAGTAACCTAAAGGTTGCTGGTTCGAAGCTGATGAGGTGAATAATATTTAAATGTGCACTGGAGCAAGGCACTTAACCATAATTGCTCCTGTAAGTTGCTTTGGATAAGAGTCTGCTAAATGACTCACATGTAAAATATTACCACTGACTAAAATTAGACTGTGTTTGAATTTCTGGCTATAAACCTCACAATCTCAAAACATGATCTCTACTGTATAAATATGTTGTATATAAACATTTATGACTAGTTAAAACAGAGATTTGTGGTGATGCGGGGAGCAGTGAAATGCATCTGGCATGGTACATTATTAGCTCTAATGCACATAGCTCTCCAGTGTCATCAGAAACAAACACGTAATAATACCTTTTATTTTAAGCGCTTTTCAAGACGCCCAAAGTCTACCAAAGTCACTTAACACCCAAAGTAGCCAAATGTATTGCTTCAGTCAAATCACGTCAAACTGTATTACAGTCTTTCAGTTCCCACAGACATGTCAGTTTCATAGTGCTTGGATCAGTATCCCATCCTCACAGAGAGAGAGAGAGGGAGAGAGTCAGAGGAAGAGAGCAGGAAGAGAGACAAAATAGACTACCATTGCCGTTCCCTTTTACTGTGATGACGATATGACTTGCAGTCTGGTGTCTCTTAACTTAATCTAGTCAAAGTGCAACAACTGCTACAATAGCATCTGGGTCAGAGGAATGTAATACATGCAAGCAGTCATAAACCTTAAAAACAGAGAGCCATACTTGGTTTAACCCAGACCCCCATTCACTCCCCAAGCCAGGGGTGGTCAATCCTGGTCCTGGAGAGCCGTAGGGTGTGCATGCTTAGTAAGTTACATATCAGCATTAGTGCACCTGATACAGCTTATTAAAGTCTTGATGAGAGGTTGATATGTTGAATCAGGTGTGTTTAGTGCTAGGCTGGAACAAAAGCCTGCCCAATGCAATTCACCTCCCATTCACAGACAGATCCCACAGTATAAGGATAATAAATATCAACTCTGACAAAAACTGCTATACGGTACATATTGTGAATAAATACCAGTGACATCACAGGGTCAGAGGTGATATACTGGTTTGGAATGACGCAACAGACTGAACTCTGACCTAAAGGGTCACGATCTCATCTCACATTTTGACATTTTAGCAGACACTCTTATCCAGAGCGACTTACAGGTACAATTAGGGTTAAGTGTCTTGCTCAAGGGCACATTGGTAGATTTTTCACCTAGTCAGCTCGCGCATTCGAATCAGCGGCCTTTCGGTTACTGGCCCAATGCTCTTAACCGCTAGCATACCTGCCACCCACATGTTATATTATAAACATACTCTGTAATACATACATGTTCATAGGGTATTTCATCTTATACATACAAGTTAAATAATAATTATATATTAATAACAACATATCCATTCAGAATAAAAAATAATACATCATCAAATCTAAAATGAAAGACATGTAAGATTAATTCTCTTTACAGACTATCAAGTAAAACACCTTCACACGTTAAGATACTATGTACCATACCTTCAGAGGAGAGTAGCTGTCATGTAATACTACCCTTCTGTTTGTGTAATCATCATCACCACCAACACCACCATCATCGTAATACAAAAAGCAATTCCAGGAGATTCAAGCACAGGGTTGAAGGGGAATAAAATCTTTCTTTGTGCAAAAAGAGGAATGTCTCCAAACAGAATGTAAGACACACACACACTTAGTACATGATTGACTCAAGACAAATATATTCACTATTAGAAATGTCCACCATTAGAAATGTCACCCGAGAGAAGATCTACTCATCACTTTTGACTACTGAAGATGCATACACATACATTACCGTTCAAAAGTTTGGGGTCACTTACAAATGTCCTTGTTTTTGTAAGAAAAGCATATTTTTTTGTCCATTTTAAAATAACATCAAATTTATCAGAAATAGAGTGTAGACATTGGTAATGTTGTAAATGACTATTGTAGCTGGAAATTGCTTCTTTTTTTTCTTCTTTTTTTTATGGAATATCTACATAGCAAAACACCAGTCCCAAAGTCAACAGTGAAGAGGCAACTCCGGGATGTTGGCCTTCTAGGCGGAGTTCCTCTATCCAATGTCTGTGTTCTTTTGCCCATCTTAATCTTTTCTTTTTATTGGCCAGTCTGAGATATGGCTTTTCCTTTGCACCTCTGCCTAGAAGGCCAGCATCCCGGAGTCGCCTCTTCATTGTTTACGTTGAGACTGGTGTTTTGCGGGTACTATTTAATGAAGCTGGCAGTTGAGGACTTGTGAGGCGTCTGTTTCTCAAACTAGACACTTTAATGTACTTGTCCTCTTGCTCAGTTGTGCACCGGGCCTCCCACTCCTCTTTCTATTCTGGTTAGAGACAGTTTGTGCTGTTCTGTGAAGGGAGTAGTACACAGCGTTGTACGAGATCTTCAGTTTCTTGGCAATTTCTCCCATGGAATAGCCTTAATTTCTCAGAACAAGAATAGACTGATGAGTTTCAGAAGAAAGGTCTTTGTTTCTGGCCATTTTGAGCCTGTAATCGAATCCACAAATGCTGATGCTCCAAATCCTCAACTAGTCTAAAGAAGGCCAGTTTTATTGCTTCTTTAATCAGAACAACAGTTTACAGCTGTGCTAACATAATTGCAAAAGGGTTTTCTAATGATCAATTAGCCTTTTAAAATTATAAACTTGGATTAGCTAACGCAACGTGCCATTGGAACACAGGAGTGATGGTTGCTGATAATGGGCCTCTGTACGCCTATGTAGATATTCCATTAAAAATCAGCAGTTTCTAGCCACAATAGTCATTTACAACATTAGCAATGTCTACACTGTATTTCTGATAAATTCAATGTTATTTTAATGGATGAAAAATGTGCTTTTCTTTCAAAAACAAGGACATTTCTAAGTGACCCCAAACATTTGAACAGTAGTGTATATTATTATTATTGTTGCTGTTTTTTTTTTTACCAATCACAAGTGGGGCGCCGTCCCTAACGCCTTAATGGGTGGACCGCTGCGGATTCCTGCCTATGGATCCTCAAAATATCTTTCCCTTTTCTATCCCTATGAGCACTAATGCAAACGATGGAAATAGGGTTTGTTGAAAATGAATGAATGTGAATCTAGTCAGTGTGTTTAGGCTTTTAACAGTGATGTAAGTTGTACATTACGGCTTGAAATGTTATCCAGACGGATTGACTGACTGGTCCTCTATGTAGACCAATGCCTGCATCCCAAATTGCACCCTATTCCCTTTATAGTGTACTACTTTTTACCAGGGCCCATGTTACCATTACTGTATTATACCAATGACATTCTGCTGAGCCTGATTTCCCTTAGGAAGTTGGTCAACATCTGTGCCAGTTTCAGTACCATCTGTTCATCTCTGTCACTTTTTTGTTCTGATCCTCAAGTTCAAAATGAAAGTAATTAATTGCTGCTGTATTTTGTAGAGCATTCCTTGGACCCTTGTACATTTTGTATCTGTTTATTCATAGGAACTAATTCATGATGTGTATTGCCAAATATATTCAAAAAGGGAACATTTCAAATCATTGCTTATTCACTGCAGCTAACCTGTAAGTTTGAGGGAGGTGAGAGTGTAGAGTACCAAGCTAGTCATTGTGGTACAACTCCTGGCTATGATGAGTGACACCATTGTAAGTTAATTATTGAATGATATGTCTCCCATGAAACAATAGTCTGCTTAGATTAGTCTAATGCAAAGCTGAACAGACTGATACAATACAGGTAGCCAATAAACTTTATTGGTGAATAAATAGGTTATTTCTTTACTATACAAGTGACATTTACATCTGTAAAATTCAATCTCTCAACACCAACCACATCTTGACCCCAAAAATGGCTACAAATCTCTCAAACAAATGGAAAAAAAGTGACAGCATTTCAATTGTTAAAATTGCATTAGATTATGTCATCCTCTCAATAAATTAATGTCATATGAAATGCTTTATATTCTTTACAATCAACTAAATCTACATCATTTGATCACATTAAAGGGTGAGGACATGAGGGGGGTCACAAAAATGACAGTCTGAATCCATGCATAAACTTGCTTGTTTGGTCTCATTCTATGGACTTAAATATGGTGTGTCGTTACATTTTCGGTAACACTTTATTTGGATAGTCCCAAGTTGATGTTCAATAACTATCAACAACATTTCAACTATCCATTAACCCGAGCTCTAACCTTATCCTAACCCAAATCTTTACCTTAACCCTTACCCTAACGATTATTCCAAACCTAACCCTAACCTTAGCAAGCAGTTGCTTATCAACATACAGTATAGTTTGTTCAATCTCCTCAGTCTCCTCTGTTTTCTCAGTGGCAGCTGTAAGCTGTGGTCGTGTCAGTGGTGGTCTCGTCTCAAAACTAAGACTGTTCTGCCTAGTTGTTCTGCAGAGTTATTAGAGGAAGGAAAGATAGGAAGGCTCCCACACCACACTCACTTCAGTATCTTACCTAGTTATCTTCTTCTCAATAGGGGGTGCTGTTTGCACTTTGTAATAATTTCGTTCCCAAATTAAACTGCCTCGTACTCAATTCTTGCTCGTACAATATGCATATTATTATTACTATTGGATAGAAAACACTCTCTAGTTTCTAAAACTGTTTGAATTATATCTGTGAGTAAAACAGAACTCGAGTTGGAGCCTTTTTCCTATGTGGATGTGAGAATGCTGAATTCTGCAAGCTGTTCCCAGGTCAGTTTATTAATTTGCCTGTCTTCTATTGGTTGAGATGCACTGCATACGCCTTCCCATGGATGTCAGCGAATAGTGAGATTTGAAATGGAGTCTCTAGGCAGATCTGAGAGGTTATAAATGGCTTGGGAACGAAGGGTCCGGTCTTTGTTCACTTCGCTCTGACGCAGGAAGGACCTTGGCATGTCGTACTAGAAAGCTCCGGTTATAGCTCTTAGATATATCCGGCTCTGTTTTTATTCGATATAGCTGTTAAAGACATCATAATGTTGTTATTTTAAACCGAGTTATATCAGTTTATGTCAGTATATTGCGATTTTCGGGTATTTATTTGTGTTGCGTTCTATGGAGTTGGGGATGTCTGGCCCACATGGCTAATGTTTACTGCTAATTGCAACGTTGAAGACTACATTCTACAACCGAGCAACGATTATTTTGGACAAAGGACAACTTTCCCAAGATTCTGATGGAAGCACATCAAAAAGTAAGAACTATTTATGCTGTTAATTCGTTGTTCTGTTGAAAAATGTAAAATGCATAATCCGCCATTAATTTCCGTGCGGTCTCGCTTTAACGCACGCTGTATGTCGTAGTAACGTTAATTTTAAAAATGTAACACAGCGATTGCATTAAGAACTAATGTATCTTTCATTTGCTGTCCAACCTGTATTTTTTAGTCAAGTTTATGATTAGTTATCGATTAGAATAGGTGCCTCTCCCAAGATTTCTCCCGACATTTTGTTGGCAGCTTGGCTACTTTTCTCATTGTATAACCACGATTTGTGCCGCTACATATGCACATTTTCGAACAAACCCTATATGCATTGTGTAATATGATGTTACAGGACTGTCATCTGAAGAAGTTTATGAAGGTTAGTCAAAAATTATATATCTTTTGCTTGCTTGTTACGATCGCTAACCTTTGCTGCTGGTAAATGGCTTGTGTTTCTGGCTATTGTGGTAAGCTAATATAATGCTATATTGTGTTTTCGCTGTAAAACACTTAAAAAATCTGAAATATTGGCTGGATTCACAAGATCTTTGTCTTTCATTTGCTGTACGCTGTGTATTTTTCAGAAATGTTTTATGATGAGTATTTAGGTAATTCACGTTGCTCTCTGTAGTTATTCTAGTCGCTTTGGTGAGAGTTGTGATGGTGGCTGCAATGGTAAACTATGATTTATACCTGAAATATGCACATTTTTCTAACAAAACATATGCTATACAATAAATATGTTATCAGACTGTCATCTGATGAAGTTGTTTCTTGGTTAGTGGCTATTTATATCTTTATTTGGTCGAATTTGTGATAGCTACCTATGCAGGAAAAAAATGGTGGAGTAAAAAAAGTTTTGTCTTTTGCTAACGTGGTTAGCTAATAGATTTACATATTGTGTCTTCCCTGTAAAACATTTTAAAAATCAGAAATGATGGCTGGATTCACAAGATGTGTATCTTTCATCTGGTGTCTTGGACTTGTGATTTAATGATATTTAGATGCTAGTATTTACTTGTGACGCTATGCTAGGCTATGCTAGTCAGCTTTTTTACTGATGGGGGTGCTCCCGGGATTGGGAGGAATTAGAGGTTAATTTCCGATGATCTCATTTTACTCTTTGTGGCTTTGGCAACTGTGTTTTATATACCTGTTCGCTCCTCTCCCTGTAGGCTTTAAAGACGCTCCCCACCCCTTGGTTGCAACCATTCTAATTTAGTGTACCTTGTGCGCGCAATCCATGTGGAATTCCTGGTCTCTGGCAGCTTTTGGAACTGCCGATCTACAGTCAAGAACGCCAAGTTCATTTCAGCTTATGGTACACTTCAGTCCATTGACTTTTCGGCCCTGACAGAGACATGAATCACCCCAGAGAACACTGCTACTCCAGCTGCTCTCTCTTCATCTGACTATGTTTTCTCTCATAGTCTCAGAGCATCTGGTCATTGCGATGGTGGCACAGGGCTACTCATTTCTCCTAAGTGGAAATCTTCTATTTTCTCCCTCAATCACCTGTTCTCATTTGAATTCCATGCTGTCACTGTCACTTGTCCACTCAAGCTTAACATTGTTGTCATCTATCCCCTGCAGGTGCCCTTGGAGAGTTCCTCAATGAGCTTGACACCTTAATATGGTGTTTTCCTGGTGATGACTCACCGTTCTTCGTACTTGGCGACTTCAACCTCCCCGACATCTGCCTTCGATTTCTTTCTTTCCAACTCTTTCTTTCCCCTCCTTGCCTCTTCTGACCTCACCCTTTCCCAGTCCCCTCTCACTCACAAGGCAGGCAATATGCTTGACCTCATTTTTACTAGAGGCTGTTCGCCTACTAATCTCACTGCAACCCCCCTCCAGGTATCTGATCACTTCTTTGTTTCCTTTTCGGTCTCACTCTTCTCCAAACCTAGCCATTCAGCCCCTACCCAGATGGTCATGGTCTTCGCTCTCTCTCTCTCTCTCCTCTTCTACCATCTCTCCCTTCTGCTAAATCCTTCTCTCTCCTGTCTCCTGATTCTGCCTCTTCAGCCCTACCCTCCTCCCTTTCCGCATCTTATGACTCGCACTGTCCCCTTTCCTCCCAGCCGGCTCAGCCCTCCCCTCCTGCTCCATGGCTGAGTGACTCATTGCAAGTTTACAGAACAGGGCTGTGGACAGCTAAGCCGGTCAGGAGGAGCTCCTTCATATCCTCACATGGTCTCTCCTATCATTGCTATGCGGATGGCACTTAGATACTTTTCTCCTTCCCCCCTTCTGACACCCACCCTACTTTACTGAGGAAAAATGTACTTGCTATGCCTGTGATATGTGCTTGTCCCTCCTAGCGTTTTGAAGATGAATGCACTGTAACTCTGTAACTTGCTCTGGATAAGAGCGTCTGCTAAATGACTAAAATGTAAATAATATGACCAGCCGTAGATCATCTATATGGGACTATCCAAATAAAGTGTGACTGACCTTTGTCAGCCTACATGGGATGTGAGCAAGCCAGTCAAAGCCTGGATTGTTTGAGGGATTGGTTTTGTCAGGTAAACTGGGTCAGAATTTACCATGGATTTGGATGGCAAGGTCAAATGTCCAACATTCTTATTTGGTTTTGGTCTCATGATGATCTTCGTGTGTTACGATGGAGTTATATACAGCACAGTTCCCTTTACTTTAAAAAACCTAACCTACAACCAAACATACACTAAGAAGAGGGAAGAGCTCAGTCAAGACTGAAAGCCTTATTTGGAGAGCACAAGGGTTACTGGACCTGGAATGTTTTGTCTGGGGATACAGAACTACGATTAAACAACTGCACAGCAAAGAAAACATGCCCTAGTAAATGTTTTGTCAAAGAGCAGGTGCAATGTTTGATTCTTTGGCAACTGGGGTCACGACCTGGACCCAGGGTTAGGGGTCAAAGGAGTTCAAGGTTTGTGGAAGAAGTGCTACATGTGGGATCTGCTGCATCTGTTGCATGTTGTCCATGGGGTCCATCTCTGCCATGAAGGCTGGGTTCACTATTCCAGCTACACCAGGAGGGATAGAATTAATGGAATTGATATAAACTGACTGAAAGGTCTCTGAGGTGCGATTAGTGTTAGTAACTAAAGGGTTTTAGTGTGGGTTTGGCATGTTTAAATTGGTTGGTTTCATTAGTCTTGAATAGATGTGAAGAAGACTTACCTTCTACTCCATAGGCCCTCATGGGGAATAAATCGCCAGCAGCCTCGCCACCAGAGCCACAGTCTCCTTCAGAAAACTCCAAATCTGGAGGCAGAGCGAAACAGCCAATCAGAAAACAATGTAATGATGTTGTTCATTTATGCAGGGGTAGCCTCTGCGGGGTGTCAACAACCGTATGTTCTGGTATTCAGGGGAAATGGAAGCGAGAGCCTGTGATGAGACTAGGGCTGTTGCAGTGACAGTATTACCAACAGACCGGCGGTCATGAGTCATGACTGCAGTAAAATTACACTTGACCGTTGAATAGGGGTAATCTCCTCTTATGCACTCTGGACATGCTTGGTAGTACCCAACTCATTAGCGACCTGACACGCAGGGCTCTAATGTCCATATAACCCATGGGTGTCAAACTCATTCCATGGAGAGCCTAGTGTCTGTTGGTTTTTGTTTTTTCCTTTCAATTAAGACCTAGACAACCAGGTGAAGGGAGTTCCTTACTAATCAGTGACCTTAATTCATCAAGTCCAAGGGAGGTGTGAAAACCTGCAGACACTCGGTGCTCCATGGAATGAGTTTAACACGTGCTCTAACCACCCTGACTTCAATGCAAATGCAATTGAAAATCACATCAAACAGTTATCAAAATAGTATTGTGCTTTTAAAACACTCACCTCACTGATTGATCAATTTGAAGAAATAAGTTCAACAACAGGTTGAAACTGAGTGAAAAACATGGTCGCTGTGGATGATGTTTCAAATCCTAACAATGAAATCGACAGCGCTTTCTAAGGTGATGATTAATTCAAAACACGCATCCGCATATTAGAGCTTATCCATACGCATAGGCCAATATGAGCCCAGAACGAATTTTATTTTTAAAATAATGATTGTGCCGTTATACAGTACATAGCCTACCGCATATTACACAGGGCAGAAAAACATATTTTTTAAACTTATTAACGATGTCTTTGGTAAATAATTGGTCTAGCCTATTCTCCAAAATTAAACAAATTCTACTAATCGCCTTTGAGTGGGACTGTATTATTATGCATACCACAGAAGGTTGGTGGCCCCTTAATTGGGGAGGACGGGCTTGTGGTAATGGCTGGACCGGTATCAGTGGAATGGTATCAAATACATGGTTTCCATGTGTTTGATACCATTCCATTGGCTCTTGTTTCAGCCAATATTATGAGCCGTCCTCCCCTCAGCAGCCTCCGCTAAATGAACAAGCTTATGGCAAGGCACGTAGTCAGATAACATACAGCAGGCCAACTCCATATTCTGTTCTTCTGAAATACATTTTTATCATAATGTTTCTTTAGACCTACCTAAAATAAATAATGGATTCATTGTGATGGTGTACATTACATTGATTTATTTGCCTTTTTTAAATGTAGATGTTCCAAAAGGCGGGCATCAGCAGCAGTCTTTTGTATGAAAATAACCATCTGAAAAACTTTCATGACTGCCACAGGCCTAGACTCGACTTCTGTTTTTGGACGTTAACAAGGTGACACTCCATCTTAACACCTCCACATTTACTGGATTGGATGAACAGTGCAGAAGAGAACCTCCCCCGAAAAGGTTTTATTCTCATCAAGACCAAAATGTGGGGGATCTAGTTTGAGCCATTTCTTTTACGCCTGTTACGTTAGGTTAATGCAGAGGTATCTAAACCCAAATGGCAGAAAGCAAATGTAATCAGCCTAATCTTTTC